>NC_061818.1:37979283-38049283 GCF_021462225.1 Girardinichthys multiradiatus | reverse complement strand
ACTACAGGAGGACTGGGGCTACATCTCTGGTGTGTGGTGGAAAAGCCAAAGCTCTTGATATGGACCATGACTGAACAAACAAGATTTTGGATACAAAGAAGCTTCCTCTGTCAGAATGTGTCTTAGAGATAAGGTGAGAAACTGCATCATCTGGGGCTCAGAGTGGAGCTGCTGCTCCTCCACACAGATGAATCTGCTGAGGTGGTCCAGGCTTCAGATTAGCTCCAACACAGGCCTCCCTGGAGGTTCTTGAGGATTGGAACCCCTCCCTACTTGCTATGCATCACTTTGAGCCAGGCAGCACACTGCCTAATTGGTTAGGGCTGGACCAGGCCTGCTTCTGGCGTGGTTTTTACCATCTACTCACCTTTGATAAATGAATAAATGCTAGTGTTAAAGCCGGTCTCTGCCAGCTGATGGCCTCTTCTTGGCTTCACAGACTGAGCAGACGTAAAATCTCATGGGTATGGAAACGGTTCTTCATTTTCCTGTTATTTTCATGACCAACACTGAGAGCTAACCATTTGGTTTAAGTCTATTTATTTTCATATCCAGATAAAATCGACATTAACCAGCAGTTAAAAACTGTGAGTCTGAAACAGACTGGTTGAAACTGGTTAAAGGAAGTAAATCAGTTCAGTTATTGTTTATTTCAGTAAGGTGTTTATATTTGTATTATTAAAAAATAAATAAAACTAAATGGACCATCTCTGATTTGGATCAGCTCACACAGTATCTGTGTTTAATGCAAATATGGGACTATAGAAATATGCAGGCATGCACTCGCTCAGTGGCTTTGACATAAACAACACCCACCAACATACAGTCGCTTCTTTCTCCTGACAGAGTGTTCAGAAGCAGCAGCAGAACAAGAGCTGAAATTATATACCCTCTGAACAATGTCCTGCTCCTCTCTCTGTGGCTTATAATGCTCCTTAGACCGGTAAAAGTCAGCATTGTTTTTATTTAACAGTGTGTATGTGTGTGTTTATGGTGCAAATGTGGCGAGAAACAACAGGAGAAAAGTTTCTGTTTCATGCGGTTGGAGTAAATGTCCCAGTAAATAGTTCAGCAGAGTATTTGGGTCAGTCTGCATAAAGTGAAGTGATTCCCCACTGTCCCAGTTTCACAGCTCTGTGGGACTGTTTGAATTACTAGTTTACACCAAAACATGAAGGGATACAACTAAGATCGGCAGAAAGAAAATGTGACCATTTATTTGTCTGCTCTTGTGTCTTTTTGCAGCTCCTAAATGAATTTAACAGAATCACGGAAACACTGCTGAGACATTGCTGTTGGACTTTTTTGGTTGTAACTCCTTACATCTTGCAGAACATCTTCTGACTAACGGGAAAGTTATGAGAGGCACTCTGCTGCAAACTCTCACAATTATTATTAGAGCACAGCAATGACAAAACTAGTCAACCAGAGATGCAAGAACATGTCTAAACTCGATCAAGACAACTTCCGTATTTTGCAGTTATTTCTCTAGTTAACCCTCCACCCACCACTCTCAGATGCAATAAGCACCTCATTTATATCGTTTAAGCCTTAGAAGGTGCATTTTTGAATGGAGAGAGCAGAACTGCTATAGAAAATTGTGCCTTTTTAGGTTTGCACTACTCTCAACAACCAGCGAGATCTAATTATATTGATTTTAAATAAATAAAGTGTTTAGAGAAATTTGGCTCACAACCTGTTTGCTAAGCAACAAAATTAGGGGAGAACAGGCGGATCCGAAGTTGGCATCTGATTCAGCATCTGAGTCGTGATCCAAGTCCTGTTTTCAAGGTCCGTCTTTATTTAACTCTACTTCACAATCTACATTATTTGGAATAATCAAACATTTACTGAACTGCTCAAAACTGATCAACGATACTTTGAAGCAGTTTGTGATTTTTGTTATTATATTCGATAAGGAATAAGAAGGTCATGGTTAACGCTGTTTTTCTCATGTGGAACAATTTAGTTAAACCTTTACTGGTTTATTCTACACTGAACAATATATTTTAAAGAAACTGTCTATTATTATTACGTCTCTATTATATTGCAGTATATGCAATACTATTGCTATTTTGACATTATATCAGGTCAGGTAAATGTTAAAAGCTATAAAACTTAGACAAGTCCATCCTGGACTGGGTTATTCTACAGTAAAGACAAATCAGAATGACATATAATGTTCCTGGGGGGCTTTGAGACTAGAAAGCATTGTTTCAGATTGAAAACTGCACTTCTGAGACTATTCACAAGTCACAAAGTTTATTTTTAATATTACGTGTTTAGTAAAGGTATGGCCACACTAAACACCATCCTGTCTAATGTGCTCTAAATGCCTAAAGAAAATCACACAGAAATGGATCGTTTTGGACATTTACAAAATAATAACTGTTTTAACTGTATTTCAAATGACATCTGTTCAGCCTGCAATAACTGAGACCATGTTTGACCTTTGAACTACAGCTGAAAACTGTGAAATAGCCCTTTATTCAACAGTCGAATCGGAAGCACCGAATCACATACAAACTTCCGCGCTGTTCTCGCTAAAAAGTTGAGATGTTTCAACTCCAGAAGAGATTAAAGAAAACATTTTAATCTAAATTTGTGCAACAGAATAAATATAAAGCCTCTCTGACATAGTATTGGCTCAGTGTCTAAGTCAGATGGTTAGCTTGTTTTGGTCAAAAAGACAATGAAACTCGGCTAATGGCTGAGAGAACAAGCACAACCTTCATTCACTCCGGAGAAAAACAGCAGCTGCGGTGAAACAGTCCTGTCTGAAACAAAAAGGCTTTAAAACAAACCTGTTTCAGTGCTTTCTGGCCGCCATTTAAACGTAAATGTCACAGATCCGCTAGGAGCTGCCGCCGCCGCCGCACCGCTACATATATGCCAAAGTTTAGCCCAAGTCCAAAAATGACACTTCCGAGGCTTTAAGCAGAATAACCAATCAGAAGCTAGATACTCCAAAGTGACATCGAGCCCAGCCAATGGGATTACTAGATGATGCCTTTTGCCCGCCTTAAAGATGTGGCCCCTGTGATTAAACTAAAGCTGATGAAATAAATTGATGATTGGCTAAATCTATTTTCGATAAGGTTTTTGGGTTACAGTTAATATTGTTTTAAGTTTTTCAGTTATTTATACATACAAGGTAGTTTATAAAAATACTTTAATCTCATATTTAGGGGGGAAATGTTTTTAATTATCTTTCTCTATGGACTTTTCAGCAGAACAGTAGCCGTTTTATGCTAAACTGTTCCTGCTGGAGCCTATTATTGGGTTAAATGTTTACCACTGATGTAGAAAAATCTATTGAAAGCTGTTTCTGAACATTTTGATTATTTAATTTCATATAATGTCTTGAGAAACTGCAGTAAAATACTAAAATGCAAAGATATCTGAGAGAACAAGGATAACTTTGTTTCTGCATAATTTCCCAACCAGTTATTTGCTCTATGTTTATCTGTGTTTTGGAGGCTGGAGGTGACCAGTAAGGAGTGAACTTCCTCAAAGCATAACTGGGATCCTGTGGGAACCAGCGCCCTCTAGCGGTTCAGGATGGCTGTTGATTTTATTTTTAAGTTAAACTCACAATCTTTCAATCAAAATAAAGGAAGGTGATGTGTTTTTTTTTTATTATTTAAAGTTTAAAGACACTGCCTTGTATCCAGTATCTCGTTCTTTTGGTCATGACCCAAAGAACCATAGCCTCGGTTCTTGGAGGAGCAAATCTTCATCCCAGCCGCTTCACACTCGGCTGCGAACCGCTCCAGTGCATGCTGTAGGTCTTGGCTTTAGAGGGGCCAGCAGGACCAAGTCATCTGCAAAAAGAAGAGACGAAATCCTCTGGTCCCCAAACCAGACCCCCTCCGGCCCTTGTCTGCGCCTAGAAATCCTGTCCATAAAAGTTATGAACAGGACCGGTGACAAAGGGCAGCCCTGCTGGAGTCCAACATGCACGGGGAACATTGTGCCGGCAATGTGAAACCAACTTTCCACTTGTACAGAGACCAGATGGCCCCTAATAAAGGGCCCTGACTCCTACTCCCGGAGCACCCTCCACAGGGCACCACAGTCGAAGGCTTTCTCCAGCTCCACAAAACACATGTGGACCGGTGGGGCAAACTCCCATGAACCCTCGAGTACCCTGCAGGGGGTGTAGAGCTGGTCCAGTGTCCCACGGCCGGGACGAAAACCACACTGCTCTTTCTGAAGCCGAGGTTCGACTATCGGCCGGAATCTCCTTTCCAATACCCTGGCGTAGGCCTTACAGGGGTGGCTGAGGAGTGTGATCCCTCTATAGTTGGAACCAGCCTCGGGTCACCCTTCTTATGAAGGGGAACCACCACCACAGTCTGCCAGTCCAGAGGCACTGTCCCCAACTGCCACGCAATGTTGAAGAGGCGTGTCAATCATGACAGCCCCACAACATCCAGAGACTTGAGGTACTATATATAAACATGTCGGTATTTAATTCATATCCTTCCGGTTTATGAAGAAATTTTGATTCATTTTATGTTTTCCATAAACCTCCTTGGAACCCAGTAAAAAGCTGTTGCGCTCCTCTTGGGTCTGTGCGCCACCGATCTGACGGTGAGATCGCCTGTAGACTCAATGCTCCGCAAACTGATCCTAATGACGCAGTTAGACGGCTCTCTGAATGGACTGGGACAATCCCTCAGATTAGAGCTTGACCCGCAGGATTTGTTTCAGGAGATGCACCTGATTCTACCGGAAACAGTCAGAGCTGAACCAGCCCTGATGTAGATTTATTGTATCTTCCCACTGGATCCTTTTATAAAATAATTTTTGTGATTTCAGGGGTTTTTATTCATGCATGTAAGAATTTATTATCTCCATGTGAGGCTTTTATAGAGGTATCCTGTCCAAGAGAAAAGAGGAGTCGGGTTTATTACGCAGATACTCCGACTGATTTGTTTGCAGATGATGTGCTGTTAACAGGAGGGTGAGTTTGTCATTAGCTTTCCACAATCTGATAATGAATGATATTCCAGCTTCCGGTGGAAACCTCTGCTATAATCCTCCCAGATTTCCGCACAAAGACAGATTGCGTCCTGACAACCTGCCAGGGACGTCACGGCTTTACTGGATGAATTTTGCCGCAATTTTTGCGTCTTTCTGATGTAATGAAAACGGCAGCAGGGCGTCAGCTTCTTTTTCCATCAGTGGTAAAATGAGGAAAGCTGTTTTTAAAGAAGCTGCTAAGCGCTTCCCCTGGCTGGCCAACGTTACCCTGTACGGCTGCTTGTTCGCCGGCGGGGACCTGGCGCATCAGCTGGTCGCGCAGAGGGAGCGCATTGACTGGAAACACACCCGCAACGTGGCCATCGTAGCGATCACTTTCCAGGGAAACTTCAACTACTTCTGGCTGCGCGCTCTGGAGAGATGTTTCCCTGGAAAATCCGCAGGGATGGTTTTCCGCAAACTCCTGCTGGACCAAAGCTTTGCGTCACCTTTGGCCACCAGCGTCTTCTACACAGGTGAGACACAGGTGTAACTGAATGAATTAGAATGTCATTGAAAAGTTCATTTATTTAAGCCATTTCATCCAAAAAATGAAACTTATATGTTATATTAATTAATTACACACAAACTGACATGTCTCAGGCTTTTGTTTCTCAGAAAATTACAACATAACATAAGACCGATAAAAAAAAAAAGGTATTTTAAACATAAATGTTATGTTTATAGCGGAAGAAGGGTACCATTGTTGTAGAAGCTAGGTCATCACAGAGTGCTGAATCCATTGACATAATGGAAAGTTAAGTGGAAGGAAAAATTGTGTTATGAAAGGGTGCAGACGCCTCAGGGATAGATTGGGCTGTGGTTGGAACTATGTTTCAAGAGTACAGTTTACTTCAGTCATTCAATAAAAAGTGAAACTCATACATTAAATAGAGTGATTACACACAGAGGGATACATTTCAGCCATTTATTTCTGTTAATGTTAATGACTATGGTTTACAACTATTAGAAAATCCCAAATCTACCTTTGGAGTTATATTACAAAGGAACAATAAAAAGGATTTTTTATACAAAATGGAGGGCCTTAATATTTCCATATGCATTCATTCATTAATCGTCTATACCGCTTATTCCATAGTGGGTCACGGGGGGAGGGGGGGGCTGGTTCCTATCTCCAGCAGTCTACAGGTGAGAGGCAGGGTTCACCCTGGACAGGTCGCCAATCCATCGCAGGGCAACACAGAGACATACAGGACAAACAACCACACACTCATTCACACCAGTTTACACAGGGCAATTTAGAGAGACCAATTAACCTAACAGTCATGTTTTTGGACTGTGGGAAGAAGACGGAGTACCCGGTGAGAACCCATGCATGCAAGGGGAGAACATGCAAACTCCATGCAGAAAGACCGCCGGCTGGAAGTCGAACCCAGGACCTTCTGTGCTACCAATTGCGCCACCAAGCAGCCCTTCCCAGCTGTCCATATGCAATACAGTGACTTGGGCCTCCATTGCATGAATCACTGCATCAAGTGTGGCATGGAGGCGAATCGGCCTGTGGTTCTGCTGATGCGTTTAGATTACTTTCATAATGGTCTTCAGCTCATCTGTTTTGCTGGTTCTGGTGTCTCTAATCTCTTTCTTTACAATACTCCATAGATTCTCTGTGAGGTTTGGGTCGGGTCAGTTTGCTGGTGATATCATGGTCATTAAGCCAGGTATTGGTACCTTTGGCAGAATGGGCCAAAGGTATCAGCATCTCCATGAAGCTTGGCAGCAGAGGGAAACATAAAGTGCTCTAAAACGTGTTGGTTTATGACTGCATTGACTGCACACTTCAGAAAATCCAGTGGACCAACACCAGCAGATGACATGGTGCCCCAAATCATCACTGACTGAGGAAATTTTACACTGGGCTAAAATCAATGTGGCTTCTGTTCCTCTCCACTCTTCGTCAGACTCTGGGACGTTGATTTCCAAATGAAATGCCAACCTTACTTCTATCTGAAAATAAGACTTTTTACCACTGAGCAACAGTCCAGTCATTTTTCTCCTTAGCCCATGTAAGACACTCCTGGGCCCATCTGTGTGTGGTGGCTCTTGAAGTTCTGACTCCAGCTGCAGTCCACACCTTGTAATTCCCCCCTAACATCTTGAACGGACTTTGTTTCACAACCTTCTCTCAAAGCTGCAGCTACCCCTGTTGTTTGTGCACCTTTTCTACCACACTTTTCTCTTTCCACTAAACTTTCCATTAATACCGTTGAATACAGCATTCTGTGAAAGGTCAGCTCTGCTATGTTAAATCATTTTCCACATTACTTCTGTATTAAAAATTGTTTTTATTGGTCTCATGAAATATTTCTGAGAAACTGAATGTTTATATTGTATCAGATGTAAGATCATCAAGGATGTTCAAAAGAAAACATAACTTAATGGCTTCAGATTAAGGTTTTGTACCAACTACAAGTACTGTCTCAATGTCAAACCCTGATGGAGAAGCATTTCTTCTGGCCTGCAGGTGTGAGCTTCTTGGAAGGTAAGGAGGACATATTTGAAGACTGGAGGGAAAAGTTCTTTAACACCTGGAGGGTAAGAAAATGAGAAAGTTCCCTTCCCCTCCTCCACACATAGTCGCATCACTGCCAGCCTGCAGCCAGATTAACCTACATTGGCCCATGTGCCGCTGATGATGAGCAAAGTCTGCGGGGTAAATCAGGCAGCGGATAATAATGTCTCTGAGTTCCAGAGTGTGTAGGAGGAGAGATCCTGGCACAGCGTCGGGATGCAGATTACCGACCCGTTAGAGCATGTGGTTACATAATCCAGGACACCAGCAGTTCATTTAGTTGCTAATGTATTTCAATCTGTGTATAAATCTGTAAAATCATAGACTAACCTGATCAAAAACTTAATTTAACCGCATTGCCTTAGTATTTCGTAGAATTGCTGGAATCTTGGCCTATTCCTCCAGAACCACAGCAACTAGGTCAGGTTTGTGGGCCACCTTCCTCACTCACACCTTTTCAGCTCTGCCTATAAATTTTCTATGGGACTGACATCAGGACTCTGCGATGGCTGCTCCAAAACATTGACTTTGTTGTCCTGAAGCCACTTTGTGACTACTTCAGTGGTATGCTGAGAGACATATTTGCGCCCAAGCTTTAACTTCCTGACTGATGTCTTGAAATGTACCTTAATATTTCCGCATAATGTTCTTTTCTTATGATGCCGTCCATTTTGTGAGGTGCACCAGTCCCTCCAGTGGCAAAACACCCCCAAATCATGATGCTGCCACCACCATACTTCACAATGTGAATGGTGTTCTCAGGCTTGTAAGCCTCCCCCTCTTTACTCCAAATGTAACAATGCTTATTATGGCCAAACAAATTCGTTTTATTTTCACCAGACCACAGGCCATGTGTTTGTATGTTGTTTTTGACGTAATGGGATCTTCCTCTCTGGCCTTTCAGCACACGTTGGTTACCAGCTTCAGCCATCTTCACAGGGGCTTTAATTTTTTCCTGGGTTGTATGTAAACGCCTGACTTTGAAGAAAGTTACAGAAAAAATAAACTGGATTCTTAAAAGTCTGCTTACGTAACTTTATGGATTTTCTATTGATATGGCTAAACCTTTACACAGTGTCCTTGCTCTCTTCTTAAATTAAAGATATTTGACCAGAGATGTGTATCAACAGAGATATTTTTAATTCAACAATTGAATTGCAAGATTTGTATTTATTTATAAGGAATATTCACAATGCACTTTCTTCCAGACTGGACTCATGTACTGGCCCTTCATGCAGGTAATCATTAAGATATTTTTTTGTTGTTGTTTATTATTTGTACTTTATTAATTCACAAAACATTGCATAAGAAGACTGATGTCAGACAGATATGGTTTAGGTCTATTTTAAATGCCAGCATTTATATTTAACAATGCCCTTTATTGATGTGTTGACAGATTTGATGCTCCCTCTGATAATTTTCCACCAACAGCACAGTTTGTCTAAATGTTGCCCGTCCATGTCTTGCTTGACAGTCACCACTAGTTGTGACCCTAGAGCCAGCACCACTTCCAGTCCTCAAAAAGACTGTCTGTGCACAATGTTATGTAAAGCAAGCTTTACAAATGTTGCAGGGCTTTTTGTAAGAAAGCTTTTCTAGATTTCTTGAATAATGCTCATATTGCTTAAGGATTTGATCTGTTTGTGACTTTGCAAGAAGTGAAACAAGGATCGAGATGAGATGTGTTCTAGCAACAACAGTTAAATATGGCCTTTACCTTAAAAAATTTAGAAAATGACTAAATGGAGTCCAGAATAACACCAGGGTTTTGAAATGTACTCACAATATCAAACTTGTCCATGGGGAAAAACTTCATCCACACAGTGTTTTGCATTCTTTTCTTTTTTATGCTTTTCAATATTAGACGATTTAAAAAGCCAAACCAGTGCTTGATTTAGAGCTAATGTGAGATTTAAACATGCATCGTGGACATTTATTTGCACGTGTGAAAATAGCTGGTTTGATTACATACATTTGGATATTATAATTTGAATAGAAATCTGTTGAATCACTAATGTCAAGCGTAAACAAGAGTGTCCCAGCAATAGAGCCTTGTGGGACCCCTAACCGACAGCCATGACGGGAGTACATTTTATGACTTTTCACTTCTTGAGTTTGCTTCCTGGTGTCTTTTCAGTGCCTTTAAAAACACATTATACTGTTTAAAAAGATATTATATATGCCTGACTGCAGGACGTGTCATAATTAAATCTGTTTTCCAGGTAAAAAAAATAAAAGTGATTTTAAGGTACAGTTTATTAATCAGGAAAAAAATCATCGGCATATATCAGCCAGATATCGAAATTAATTATGGAATTAAAATCTTTTATTAAAGTTAAATTTGCAACTGTTGAGCCAAAAGTGTTTTTGCTATGTTTTAGTAACTCTTTTCTTTCTTTTTAATGGCTACTCCCTACAGTTTCTGAACTTCGCCCTGATGCCGCTGCACATGCGCACAGCCTTCATGGGCTGCTGCGCGTTCCTCTGGGCCTCCTTTCTGTGTTTCTCACGGCAGAACGGGGATGGCACTGCCACCGTGGCCCTGGCATTCATCATGGACCCCCGGAAAACTCTAGAGGAGATGCGCGAGGCTCGGTTGGCTCGGAAGAGGCATAAAATTCAGAGGGAAAACTGAGGAAAGAAACAATAAAAGAAGGAAGATGGAGCTGTTGCCATGATGGCCTTTGACATTCAGTAGAAAAAAATAACCAGTTGTTTGCTTTTGCTAAAGCAGCATCCAGAAGCTGAAAGGCAACAGATTTAATCAGGACCATTTCCATCTGTCTCACGCGCACAAAGTTTAACTGATATGACCAAGGACTTGATGCATGCAATAACATGGAGCTTTATCAGGCAGGAAAAGTCTGATAAAAGACTTTAAAGTTGCATCAGCTTCTTGAAACTGTAAGAAGTACCCATATATGGACTGACACAGCCACTGGAAGATCAAGAAATAATGTAACTGTTTATGCAGTAAAATTGGTGTCAGGTAGCTAAACAGACCAAATACAAATGGCAGTATTTTGATACCACAACCTGAACAAATCCATAAATAATTTAAATTTGGACCAAATGAGGGAGGTGCTGAGGGTAAGGTCCATACTGTTTAATTCGAAAATGCATATTTTTAATATTTTAGTCTAACAAATGTTCTCCAGTTTACTTAACACCCATTGGAGTCTATTTCAGGGGAGACCAAAGGGACAAAAATGGATAAAGTCAACTCCTGTTGTTTATAGTGAGGAAAAATATCATCTTGTTTCCTAATTGTCTGAGCCCCCACCTCAACAAAAACTTTCTGAA
The DNA here is from genome assembly GCF_021462225.1 of Girardinichthys multiradiatus. Classification (NCBI taxonomy): domain Eukaryota; kingdom Metazoa; phylum Chordata; class Actinopteri; order Cyprinodontiformes; family Goodeidae; genus Girardinichthys; species Girardinichthys multiradiatus. The sequence goes on along the minus strand of NC_061818.1, from coordinate 38,038,419 downwards.
ACTTCAAATGTAAAGGCTTGACATATTTCTGCTTTTCACCAGCTGTGCCTTTACCTGGTGATGTGACTGCCATGATCTGCAGGTCTATGGGTTCGCAGTAATCCATCTGACACGATATATCGTGTATATAACCTAATGCTTGAAAATCTGTTTTTCATCTGGAAAGTGTGGAGAAGCTTAGCAAATGTGACCAGAACCTCCTAGAGGTGAAATCAAAGAAAGGTTGGGAGGTCAGTCAAGGACAATCACAGTGTTATACATGTATATCAGACTTAAAGCAGCTTTCAGAAGATGAAGGATAAAAGAGGACATTGAAATAGTTTGGAAGCTGTTAAAGATCCATACCAATCACATATTTTTAGGGGTGTAATTTTCATTTTTTCTTGATTTGCTGGTCAACTTAAAACATAAAATAGCCAGTAGGCAAATTCTTAGAATCATTTATGAGAATAAAGGAAATTAACAGATTCATTTAGGTTGGTGAGTAAGGACACTCCGCAGCCACAACCCTTAATCACTCAATGGTTTACCCATGCAGCACACTTAACTCATGTTCTCAGTCCAGATTCATCCCACTCATCTTCCTTATCCTCCTATATGATACTTTTCCTTTGTCATCCCACTCATCCTCCTCAACCGTCTCTGGTACCTTTTCATCCCTCTAATCCCTTTTCGTCGATCTTTACAATCATTGAATAATCCTCCTCATTCACCTTTGTGACCCTCTTTTCTACTACTGATCCTCTGCATGCCCCTTTACAATGGTTTTTATATCCTGCTGGTCTTTTTCATCCCTCTTAAAATCTCATCTTCATTCTTATATCCCGCATTACTCTTTGCAACCCATTTTTATCCCTCTTTACAGCCTGTTTTTACTCTACTCATCCTCCAAATCCTCCCAAAATATCAATTTTCATCATATTCTTCCCAATATGTGATCCACTTTCATCGTATCATTGTAATTTTTATTTCTCTTACGGTTTCACCTTCATTCTCATTTTCTTCATCCCTCTTATCAACCCATTTGTTTTACAAATTTTCCTCATCATCCCTCTTGACAACTGCTTTTCATCCCACTCATCATCCACAGGCTTTTTTATTACATCTATCATTTTAATCCCTTTTACTGTCTCAATTTCATTTTGATCTTCCTCGTGCTTGTTGCAACTCACAATTATCCCACTCATTTCCCTTTCTACCAATATAATTTTCCTTATTCATCTTCCTAATTATTTTAAATTAGATGTTTTTTTTTTTTTTTGTTGACAGGATCATCTACTCCTAAAACATCCCACACTGTCCTCTCCTTCCTCAGTTCCAATCATCCATCATCTGAACCTGCTTGTCCATGCAGAATCCCGTGTGGTCAATGGGCAAGAAGATCGGGTGATGCCTGGAAAGGTTGACATCACAGGGTAGAAGAGAGACATACAGGACAAATGACCATGCCTATGGTAATTTAGAAAGGCCAATGGACCAGGCATGCATATTTTTGGACTTTGGGAGGAAACTGGAGTATCCAGTGAGATGTCATGCATGCACAAGGAGAACATGCAAGTGCAGAAAGAGCCCAGGTTGGGATTTCAACCCAGGACTTTCTTGCTGCAAGGCAGTGGCACTAAAAACTGCCACTGTGCTCAATTCAGGGCAGCACAGTAGCTCAGCTGGTAGCACTGTTGCCTTATAGCAAGAAGGTCCTGAGTTCAAATCCTGGCCTGGGCTCTTTCCGCATATTCTCCCTGTGCATCCATGGGTTCTCCCCAGTTACTCCAGCTTCCTCCCAAAGTCCAAAAACATGACTATAGGTCAATTGGTTATTCTAGTTTGCCTTTAAGTATAGGTGTGTGTATGGTAATTTATCCTGCATTGGAGGGGCGATTTGTCCAGGCTGCACCCTGTCTCTCACCCGATGACTGCTGGAGACGGGCACCAGCTTCCCCTGTGACCCTGCAAGGACAAGCGGGTATAAACAATGGATGAATAGATGTGCTCAATTCAGTTTATTCATAAATTGCTAGTTCATAACAAGTGTTATCTCAAGATGCTTCCCAGATGAAGCTCAATCTTCTGATCCATCTACATCCTTTCCCTCCTGACTTTGACTTTCCGCCCAATAAACACACATTGTTGTGGGATGAGCCAAACATTTAACTCCAAGATACTACTTCTTTAAATTGTGCTGTAATCCCATGTTTCAGGTCTAAACTGAACACTTTGTGATTTCAGTAAAGCCTCTGTGAACTACCTCTGCCAAATTTGGAGTTAAAAAAGCAAATACACTGTTCACCATTCTTTAAATTAAAATGATTATTTGTTATGAATTACAAACACTGCATTCCACTGTTGTTTTTAGAGATTTAAGGCTACTCTACCTTATTCCTGTCTTCTTACTTGAACCATATAATTGGTGGCCATCAGCCCATATACCTTATTGTGTTCTTACCTGAGCCAGACCCAAAGACTCTCTGTTTTTTGTTGCTAAATTGTAGCAGAATGGAAAACATTTGCTGTACATGAGGCTAGACTTGAATTGGTACAAAAAATCGGCTGGATATTTTCACAACGTCTCCTTTTCACAATAAAGGGAAACTGTAACGTGAAAACAATAAACCGGTCAAACAGCTTCCTCCTCCACTGTTCAGTGCTTTGAATTATGTCATGACCGTGGTCACAATGAGATTTGTTGGGGAAACTGTGTCAGGGCTAAGCCATTTGAAATTAGATTGTCACACAGTCGAGATGAAAGTATTCATCCTGTAACAGGTTAAAACTGCTGACATGCCAACAAGTGAGATGAGAGAAATGTAGACCAAGAGTTGAGAGCCATGCTGGCTTTGTAAGATGGAATATAAGACTCTTCCTAACTCTAATCCAAGAGCGTGGTGCTTTTACAACAGGGGTGCCCAAGTCCAGAGCTACTATCCTGCAACTTTTAGATGCATCCCTGCTCCAACACACCTGAATCAAATGCATGGCTGTTTAACAGGCCTCTGAAGAGCTGAGTGACTGCTGATGAGGGAATTTAGCCATTTGATTCAGGTGTGATGGAGAAGGGATGCATCCAGGATTATAGATCTCAAGGACTGGGCATTGGCACCCTTATTTTAAAAGATTCACGAAAATCAAAACACTTTGTTTCATTTCAGTGCTTCACAAGCAACTAGTCAGAACTCAGATCTGGTATATATGCCACACCAAAGCTGTGTACCTTCTAGCTGCAAGTGGAACAACCAGTATGATCTGTTAATCATTTCGGTGCTAACTGCTATTAGCAATGCAAGCCAATAATAATGGATCTTAAACAGTTCTCATGGTTACAATTCCCATGGTAACTATCGTCTTCAGAAAGGGGGAGGGAAAGTTCAATCTTATAGTACAACTAAAATAAACAGAACATTGACATTTATATAATTGCCATTGTAACAATGGCAATTATATAATTGAAGGGGTGGGGGGCACAGCTGAAGCACAGCAGAGTGGGAGGGGCTTATGCATTTTAATGTTTTAGTTAAAACCAAATTTATGATTATGTATCAGATTAAGTTAATATCTGGTCTTCGTCAATTTTTCTCAGATCTGTACGTTGCTCATTTTTCTTGCTTCTAATGGCAGTGAGGACAAATTGTTCACTTGCTGCCTAATATATTTCACCTGTACCAAGTGCCATAATGAAGTGATAAAATGTGTAATTCATGTCGCCTGCAAGTGATCATAATCTTATGCCTGATTGGTGTAATCAAGCATAAAGCCTTATACCTGCAGTATAGCCTGTGTATAAACATTGAGGAGTTGGTTGCCCTGCTAAATGCTATGCTAGGCTTATCAAATGCTAGCTGTAGGCTTACATGCAGAACATATCAATGTCACTTTTTCTAATTGAACTAGTTTATTAACCTACAGAACATTGCATTTAAACAATTTCCTCTTCTAATATCTGTGAAGGTCAGAGGGTCATGCCTGTAATCCACTGTAAGTGTTGAAACAATGCTAAAAACATGCAGCCTGGATATAAGGCGGGGACAGATAGGATTGGTGGACTGACGTTTGTGTAAGTGGTGATGGGTCATGTGGATTAACTGGGATCAGATACGCCTGTCTAATCCATCAGGGAAGGACGCAGCTGACCCAGATTCACCTCTGACCCCATCAGCAGGAAGTGAATGTCTCCAGGCAGAGTCAAAGATGCTGTGAAGTAAAGGTTAACAAGCATCCGTCAACAAACAGCTACAAAGTTGAAGAGCAGAAGAACCAAACGGACCCCAAGCTGCACTTTTTATTCCTGGAGAATGTATTGAAAAGTCTGAGTCCTTTTTCCTACAACTATCACTGAATTAATCTAAATACTTCATGGAATTTGATGATAGAACCTTTGATTATATTGTAGAAATATTGAACTAGTTAGTTCTGATGCTGATTTTCTGAGAAGTTTAAAATCCCCCATCATGGACATGAATCAAATTACTTTTAGGCTTTTAATTATGTATTTAGAATTAAAATATGACTTTATTACCATCACTGCTGTGTTTACATCTCTGCTGTTATTTGCACAGCTAGTTTTTCTCATGCACAATTACAAATGCAATTTTTGTAAACTTTCAAATCACATTTTTCCCCCTTTTGATTTAATCTGAGAATGCCGGTATTTCCTTTTCTTATGTTTTAAATTTTTTTTCTTACCTGTACAGTCTACACTTACTATTGATTTTACGTTGCTGTTGACACACCTGAGTTTCCCCACTGTGGGACTATAAAGCATATTTCTATTTCTATTCTATTTGAACTGTTCTTTTTCCAGGGTGGATTGATTGTACAGCAGACAACTTCTATTTTTTTTTTTTCAAAACCAGAATTGGGTCCATTAGTCCTAATTTATTATGGATTTGTTTCTCATACAAACAGATTCAAAACACATACTCCTGCTGATATTTATTTAAGCTTCCTTTAGCAAATTGCACTTTGCCCACATGGTTTTTTCAGCCATCAACAAGCCTATGAGATTATTCTTGCTGGATATTCAAACCCTCTGCTGGGTTTTCTGTTTTCCTGGCACAGCCCCAGTTATTAAAATTGTCCACAATATTTCAATAGTGTTAAGATCACTTATATATGCCTAATTTATATAATGCAAAACCCATTTTGATGTGTGTTTAGGGTCATCATCCACTCAATACGCAACTGTGTTGATGTTTTATGGAAAGTTGAACAATTAGGAGGTAGTCCATCTTTTATATTTTTCTATCCACTTTCTAAAAGGCACCTGTTTTAAATGTAAGCGACTAAGAATGTATGCACTGTGCAACTTACTTGGCTCCAATTTAGATCTGTGCTAAGTTAATTTATTTAAAATGAACTTCTGCAAGAAGAGCAATTCAAATACCCAGGCAAAGTTATGCTGGGACCTCAAACTGAGAAAACGTAATAAAAAAATACAGAATAAAAAAAGCAAATAAAATAGAAAAAGCCTTTCGAACTATCTCTTCTTTTGATCATAAAGGACAAGGTGAGATCTTTGGCAAAAAAGTGGGATGAACTCCAAACCATAACAAGGACCCAGCCAGACTATCGAGAAGGCAGGATAATGTGTTTCATGAAATTTCATGTAAGTTAATTTTTTTGTAATTTCCAACGTTTAACAAGCTTATTACTTAAAGTTTTATATTTCCTTAACTCCTAAGAATTTTAAAACCTAAGCCGATGACTAATTAAATTAATTAACTTAGGTGATCACTAAAAAAAGCATTGTTTTACAGGTTTTTTGGAACTAAACTTCTTTCCTTTTTATATTATTAATCGATTTTTAGAAAAAAATGCCAAATGATATTAAGCATTGTGAAGTTTCCTACTACAAGTGAAAGCAGCACCACCTTGCGGTAATCCATCAAAACTGTGCGGATTAATGCAAACACCCCTCTGTCTTTTCTCGCCACTCTGATTGGACAATAGCCCCTGTATCCCGCCCAGTTTTTATGATTGAGACAAAAGCGTCCAATGGTGACAAAGAACAAGAACGTCATCTAACTTGTGATTGGCCAGTTGGCGTGGACAAAATGAATGGCAACATGTATTGTTCGACGCCTTCCCGAAGCGGCGAGTAACTTTCTGACTTCCAACTGAAGGCAAGTCCTTTTATTGATTTAAATCCATGTACTTGTCTTTAAGGTTTTCCAGAACTTTTAGTTTATATTGAAAGTGATTTTTTTCAAAGATTTGGGGGGAGGTTTTAGTTTGTTAAGTTAGAGTTAAAGGAGTAAACGGGTCAAATGTTGGTCTTCGCTGGGATTTAAACGGTTAAACTCCGTTAGCCGAATAAGATAGCGGTAACTCTGGTTTTACTTCTTCAAATTTCTTGTTATCGTGTCCTAAGTTTTATAGATAAATTTAGTCGTTACAAACTTTAATAAGAGCTGATGTTGGTTACCTTAAACAACAGACTGGGTGTGAATTTCCGTGCTGTTTAGCTAGGTCTTCTGTTGGTTCCGTTTTTTAGACCTCCGGGTCTGACTTTATATGGAAATCCTGTTATTTGCGTGGTTTTAATGTCAATAAGTAATAAATGTTCGACATTAAAACAAAGTTTAGTTATCCTGGTATTATAGAATGATGTTTTTGTGTTATCTTAACCAGTAAATGGTCTGGCACATAGAAATATTTGGTAAAATTATTGAATTATCATTTTCTGATGTAACTCGGCTAAAATGACGCATATTCGTGCATTTTATGCCAGTTCTAATCTGTATAACTAAGGTACGTGGTTAATTTATCTTATAAACTGAAAAGTTCACCAGTTTTCTATTAATGCATGGATTAAAAACACATTTGTATCAATTCATTAAATATTTATTTCATATTTACCCTATAAAATATTGAGACAAAACTAATTTGTTTATATTCTTAAAATGTTTAGATGCTCATTATTATTATTATTATTATCAAACAATAAGATAAAAACGTTTAGAAACAAACCATTTGCTTTATTTGTGTTTATTCCAAACGTGCAAATATTCATAATAATACCATTTCACATTTTAACATCTTTTCCCTCTTATATAGACTGATAAAGGAGAAGGTGGAAGTATAAACCTATATATTCCTGCCCCACTGAATGACTCAGTTTTAATTTGGGAAATATTGTTTAGTTTTTTCTGTTTTTTTTGTAAAATAATGTTTCTGTATTTCTGCCATTATGGTTCTGGGGGAAAAACAGTTGCTCTGCACTTTTATGTTCTGTTTATTTAAAATGTATATCTTTTTTAAAACTGAATCGCAAAAGTGTCCACACTCTTGTAAACAGGTCAGTATTTTTATGATAAAAATAAATGAGACATCTAATGAATATGATGCATTTTCACCTTAAACGGGAGTTCCCATGTTTGCAGAGAGCCTGTCACATTCCAGTTCTTACAAAGTGAAAACAAGCTAATTTCTTAGAGGAAAAACGCTGTGCATGAATGTGTACACCCTTAAACTAACACAAGGTTGATGCACCTCTTCAACATTCAGTCTTGAATTGACTCCTGACATAAACTATGAGAATCCTATTAAGCTTAAATAAGCTTCTGCTGTCCTAGTTGGATTTCCCTGTTATTTGCATCCGTATGTTAATCCATAGTTTGCAGAGATATTACTGAGGATCAACTTGATCTCGCTGTTTAAACACACCAGTCACCAATAATTCTAGAAAATGTAGAACAATAAAAACATTACAAAAACTGAAATTTTCTCCAAACTTGACAATGAAACACTGAAGAAGCTGCAACAATCTCCTGTATTATCCATATGAATGGACCAAGAAGTAGATTTCTATATAAAACATTTAGGTCTCCCAGAACCTTGTGGGAGAAGGCAGTATGATCGGATGGAACCATACTAGATTTTTTTGGCCACGGTTCTGTGTGGTATCTTTGGCATGAGAAGAACCCTTTCTGCTGGAAAGCTGAAGTCCAAACAAACATTCAAAGCAACAAAAGAAGGACTTCATCAGAGGAAAGTTAAAGTTTTGGGAATGCCTAGCCTGAATTCAGAACTACAGGAGTTGGACAATGAAACTGAAACACCTGGTTTTAGACCACAATAATTTATTAGTATGGTGTAGGGCCTCCTTTTGTGGCCAATACAGCGTCAATTCATCTTGGGAATGACATATACAAGTCCTGCACAGTGGTCAGAGGGATTTTAAGCCATTCTTCTTGCAGGATAGTGGCCAGGTCACTACGTGATACTGGTGGAGGAAAACATTTCCTGACTCGCTCCTCCAAAACACCCCAAAGTGGCTCAATAATATTTAGATCTGGTGACTGTGCAGGCCATGGGAGATGTTCAACTTCACTTTCATGTTCATCAAACCAATCTTTCACCAGTCTTGCTGTGTGTATTGGTGCATTGTCATCCTGATACACGGCACCGCCTTCAGGATACAATGTTTGAACCATTGGATGCACATTGTCCTCAAGAATGGTTCGGTAGTCCTTGGCAGTGACGCACCCATCTAGCACAAGTATTGGGCCAAGGGAATGCCATGATATGGCAGCCCAAACCATCACTGATCCACCCCCATGCTTCACTCTGGGCATGCAACAGTCTGGGTGGTACGCTTCTTTGGGGCTTCTCCACACCATAACTCTCCTGGATGTGGGGAGAACAGTAAAGGTGGACTCATCAGAGAACAATACATGTTTCACATTGTCCACAGCCCAAGATTAGCGCTCCTTGCACCATTGAAACCAACGTTTGGCATTGGCATGAGTGACCAAAGGTTTGGCTATAGCAGCCCGGCCGTGTATATTGACCCTGTGGAGCTCCTGACGGACAGTTCTGGTGGAAACAGGAGAGTTGAGGTGCACATTTAATTCTGCCGTGATTTGGGCAGCCGTGGTTTTATGTTTTTTGGATACAATCCGGGTTAACACCCGAACATCCCTTTCAGACAGCTTCCTCTTGCGTCCACAGTTAATCCTGTTGGATGTGGTTCGTCCTTCTTGGTGGTATGCTGACATTACCCTGGATACCGTGGCTCTTGATACATCACAAAGACTTGCTGTCTTGGTCACAGATGCGCCAGCAAGACGTGCACCAACAATTTGTCCTCTTTTGAACTCTGGTATGTCACCCATAATGTTGTGTGCATTTCAATATTTTGAGCAAAACTGTGCTCTTACCCTGCTAATTGAACCTTCACACTCTGCTCTTACTGGTGCAATGTGCAATCAATGAAGACTGGCTACCAGGCTGGTCCAATTTAGCCATGAAACCTCCCACATTAAAATGACAGATGTTTCAGTTTCATTCTCCAACCCCTGTATATCTGACAGAATATCTATGTGGTAACCTGAGGAGAAATGTGGACAGGAGATGTCCTGATAATCGGTGAGGTTTGGAAAACCTTTCCGAGGCAGAGTGGGCAGATGTCACTAAGGAAAGATGTGGGTACTGATAGAAAACCAATTGCTGAAGTTAAATCAAAGGTGGTTCAGCAGTAATTAAGTATGTGCACTCATTTAACTGGGTTATTGCACATTTTCCCTTTTATTTTATTTTATTTTTCCTAACTTTAGTTTGTTTTTCAGTTGAGTTGTTCTGGATAAATGTAAGGTATTTATGAAATGTTTTTAAATAATTTCTAATGCTCTCATTAATTATCATCACAAAAACCTGCCTGTATCATTAATGTGTACACTTTTGAGACACTTTATTTTCCTTCGCATATATTCATCTGTTCTGCTATTCCATCGTTTTATTGGTGAATCTAATGAGTTGAAAACATTTTCGCTGCGACTCTTTGCAGTAACTCAGACATGTTAAAGTCAATCTACAGTTTAATGCTTTATTCCACGTGTTGCTTCCAGCAGATGTTGTGGTCTAAGATCTCACCAAGGACTTTAATTTCATTTACTCTTTGCATTATTAATATTTGCTTTACCTTCTTTATTTCTCAAAGGTTTAGCTACACTTTCTCACTTAATGAGTCTCTTTATTTTCATGACTATTTACATTGTAGATTCTCACCAAAGGCAACAGAAATATGAATGAACACATGGAATTATGTAGTAAACAAAAAGTGTAAAATAACTCTGAACATTTTTATATTTTAGATTCTTCCAAACAGCCTCCCTTTGCTCTGATGACTGCTTTGCTCTCTTAACGTTCTCTCCATGAGCTTCATGAGGTGGTCGCCTGAGATGGTTTCCAGAGAGTCTTGAAAGAACTTCACAGAGGTTCATTGAGAGACAGACAAAGGTTAATATTTCAGTCATCACAGCAAAGGGCGTCTACTTTAAAGAATCTTATATATATATATATATATATATTTAAAGTTGTTTAAACATTTTTGTTTGTTACATAATTCCATATGATGCCTCAGTGAGAATCTACATACAATGGAAATAAAAATAAACGTAAAGATAACCAGAAAATCAGAAAGTGGTTCTAAAACTTTTGACCAGTAGTGTATATACTAAACCTTTTACACTGTCTTTCAAAAGTATTCAAACCCATTATTCAGATTTTTTTGTCACGTTTAAAATCTAAAACTTTGCTGTGAAATCGACAAAAACTTTTTTTTAAAATTAAATTAGACACAGATTGATTGTTTTCACTAATTAGGTAACTTCTGAAGGTAATCAGTTGCACTGCATTTTGTTTTAGGATGTCAGAGTAAAAGGACCTGAAAACAAATGTTTGCCACACTTTCCAGATTTTTATTGAAAAATAAAATATTTAAGTAACAGATTTAATTTTCCTTCCTCTTCAGAATCCTTCATAATTCCTCCCATTAGATGATAAATGTGGAAAAGCCTCTCTTACCACTAGGAAAGTCCGATATGTCTGCTGTTTGGAGTTGATGTGAATGTATGAGTTTATGTAGAAATGCTGGCTGAGGTCCAGGTATTTGGCCTCCACCCAACCTTCTCTAAACTCTATGAGGTGATTTGAAGTGAAGATGTTTGATGGACCTGGGAATGTCTGTTTGTCCCAGGATACAGAAACCATTCAGTGGTTAACCCACAGTAACTAAACCCACCGTGACCAAAATCTGTGAGATCAGATTCAAGAACATTCCCAGATTTCTCTGAAGTATCTCTGTTTTTTCCACGAAGAGGGGTCGTTGTAGGACAGAAGAGCCGTGACTGAGCTGGAGATGGGGGATCAGGAACTGCCTCAGTTTGGATCTCTGGAGGAAGAACTGGAATACTGGAAGGAGAAGGCGAACAGGCACCAGCAGATGTGGGTTCCCTCCTTTTCTTTTATTTTAACTAGTTTCTTATCTAATCTGGAAGCATTATAGGCTACAAAACAGTGGGCACACAACTTTATCTTTTCTTTCTATGATACCAGTTGTTTACTACCTCGTCTGTCATTCTGGGAAGGTTCTAGTAACTCCATGCATAAAGGTAAGTTTAAAACACCTGATCCTGATTGCAGCAAATGTGGACAACCGCCTTTTAAAGTGAGGACAGACTCTTAGTTCTCACCTAAAAGGTTTCTCTCTCCTCTGTTTTCCACTCTCCTACGACGTTTTTATGCTCTGTACATCAGCAGCACTTTCCACCAAGGATCGCAGCGATCTCGCTGTGACTCTGGACCACGCCTCCGCACAGCTCTGTCAGCATTAGATGAGTAGACAGCGTGCATTCAGGTCACGACCCCTTATATCCTAACGATGTTCAGTAGAACTTCACAATATGTCGAATCACAGTCTGCATCAGACAATGTTTCTAATATCAATATTTGGTTAGACATCGTATTTCAGCTGTTATATATTCACACTTTCAAGTTGAACATAATCTTGAACACTTATTTTATTCATAAAAAAAAGTTTCCATGGTTACTTTTATGGGTTTCCATGGTGATTGCTATTCACAATACAGCTGATGTGCATCATGTCTGCAGGACAGCAAAGCCATGCAGCGTCTGACGCATCTTCTTGGTGATTTTGACGAGGTTGCAGCCTCAGTTTGAAGACCGTGTGGTCAGTCCTTCTTAAAACTCTCAACCATCAAGTGTTGGCTAGATGCACCCACAGTGTTCCTCCATGTTCTTCCTTTGAGTGTTAAAGAACCACTGTAATGGTGCCGTTCCTGTCTGCTGATTATCCTGGACCGATTTAGGACCTTTCCATAAAACAAGATAATTAAAAACATGATTTTTTTCCAACACATTTTCAGTCCTATATTGTTCCAAGGCTGCATGAGGCTCCCACATTTTCAACACACATTCTTCCTTGTAAACAAACACTGGGTTGAGTATGTTTACGTTGTTTATGTATTTTGGCCCTTCTGTCCACCGAGTATTAATGTCTGTGTGCAAAAGTATCCCATCTGTCAGGAGTTTTTAGGTGTTTGGAATGAATTCTGAAACCACTGGTGTTATGTTAATATGGAGACATTTTAACTGTTAAAACACTTTTCTGGTTTCTATATAAACACATTTTTGAATAGTTTAAAGGCTCATCTGCCCTGTTGCCGTGTGGGAAAGTGGTCTTATTTGTTTCTTCTTTTTGTATAATGAAATTAAATCCAAAGAAAAACATGCAGGCAGGACAATACATGGAATGATGTGAAAGATGCGGCCTTTACTCAGCTTTTTCCTTTGGTTTGTAGTGCTGTGGAAGCTCAGGAGGAGCTGCAGGAGTTCCAGCAGATGAGTCGGGATTACGAGGTGGAGCTGGAGACGGAGCTAAAACAGTGTGAGGCCAGAAATCGTGAGCTTCTTGCATCTAATAACCGTCTGCGAATGGAGCTGGAAAACTACAAGGTAACCAACGTGGAGGTGCTGGAAACTGAGTTCTGAAAGTGGAGTGTGCGCAGAAATGGTTGTGCACAGAAAAGAGTTAAAATGGATGTATAAATGCATACATGCTAAAATGTTTTCCTAGGATTAGAAACAGATCCTGTTGCACCGGCAGTCTGCAGTTACACTAAGCTGCATCTGTAACGCAGAATTTTACAGCCCTGACACGTAAAATGTTCGGTATCAGAGATGCATGCAGCTGCAGGAGTTATTTTCATTTGCATGAAACCAACTGACCACTGAGTAAATTAGTCCTAACTGGGGATTTTCATATCTGCCAGCTGATAATAAGCACAGTTTGTTCACTTATCTGAACACAGAGTGGCCTTCACAGAGGATCGATTCAGGGCTGAAAAGGCAGCTGACAGCTCCTCCTCTCGTTGTGTCTGGAGGCGATAGCAGTACTTTGCTGCCACAACTGTTTTGATTTTATCAGTTTAGATTCAGACTCAGAGCTGGGACTCTGTGAGAGACTACTGCTTTATTAAGAAATAAGTGTATGATAGTCTGATATCGGATCCAGGCTGAACCCTTTGTCTCGTATCTGTTGTAAACAGACTCGAACGTTTGGGTTTTGATCAAACATTGAAGAGAAAAATTTTGATTATGCTTATGGAAAGTGAAGATCTGTGTCCTGAATGAGTTCTTGTGAACGTGAGTCATTGAGTTTTATTTTTGGTATTTAATGTTCTTGTTGCAGAAACATCAGGAAGCTAACTGTCAAACACACTCAATATACAGTCTTAGTAAACAGGAAGTTTGGGGTTTGGTGTCTTTACAAGCAGATTTTAGGCTGTCATTGTTGGTCAACGCCAAAAGCTTTGAGTAAAAGAACTAAGTACACCTCATAGTTCAACAACTTGGAGAACCACCTTATATTTAAATACACTGCTCAAAAAAATAAAGGGACCACTCAAATAACACATCCTAGATCTGAATGAATGAAATATTCTCATTGAATAGTTTGTTCTGTACAAAGTTGAATGTGCTGACAACAAAATCACACAAAAATTATCAATGGAAATCAAATTTATGAACCAATGGAGGCCTGGATTTGGAGTCACACACAAAATGAAAGTGGAAAAAAACACTAGAGGCTGATCCAACTTTGATGTAATGTCCTTAAAACAAGTCAAAATGAGGCTCAGTATTGTGTGTGACCTCCACGTGTCTGTATGACCTCCCTACAACACCTGGGCATGCTCCTGATGAGACGGTGGATGGTGATCTCCTCCCAGACCTGGACTAAACCATTCACCAACTCCTGGACAGTCTGTGGTCCAACATGACGTTGGTGGATGGAGCGAGACATGATGTTCCAGATGTGCTCAATCGGATTCAGGTCTGGGGAACGGACGGACCAGTCCATAGCTTCAATGTCTTCATCTTGCAGGAACTGCTGACACACTCCAACCACATGAGGTCTAGCATCGTCCTGCTTTAGGAGGAACCCAGGACCAACCGCACCAGCATATGGTCTCACAAGGGGTCTGAGGATCTCATCTTGGTACCTAATGGCAGTCAGGTTACCTCTGGTGAGCACATGAAAAGAAATGCCACCCCACACCATTACTGACCCACTGCCAAACCGGTCATGCTGAAGGATGTTGGAGGCAGCAGATCTCTCTCCATGGTGTCTCCAGACTCTGTCATGTCTGTCACATGTGCTCAGTGGGAACCTGCTTTCATCTGTGAAGAGCACAGGGCACCAGTGGCGAATTTGTCAATCCTGGTGTTCTCTGGCAAATGCCAAGCGTCCTGCACTGGTGTTGGGCTGTGAGCACAACCACCATTTGTGGACGTCGGGCCCTCATACCATCCTCATGGAGTCGGTTTCTAACCGTTTGTGCAGACACATGCACATTTGTGGCCTGCTGGAGGTCATTTTGCAGGACTCTGGCAGTGCTCCTCCTGTTCCTCCTTGCACAAAGGTGGAGGTAGTGGTCCTACTGTTGGGTTGTTGCCCTCCTACAGCCTCCTCCACATCTCCTGGTGTACTGGCCTGTCTCCTGGTAGCACCTCCAGGTTCTGGACACTACGCTGACAGACACAGCAAACCTTCTTGCCACAGCTCGCATTGATGTGTCATCCTGGATGAGCTGCACTACCTGAGCCACTTGTGTGGGTTGTAGAGTCCGTCTCATGCTACCATGAGTGTGAAGGCACCACCAACATTCAAAAGTGACCAAAACATCAGCCAGAAAGCATCGGTACTGAGAAGTGGTCTGTGGTCCCCACCAGCAGAACCTCTTCTTTATTAAGTGTCCTGATAATCACCAAAGATTTCCTCCTGTTGTCTTTTCTATTTGTACAACAAGATGTGAAATTGATTGTCAATCAGTGTTGCTTCCTAAGTGGACAGTTTGATTTCACACAAGTTTGATTTACTTGGAGTTATATTGTGTTGTTTAAGTGTTCCCTTTATTTTTTTCAGCAGTGTATTTTCTTTTCATGGTATTTGCTGAGGGACATTGATGAACATTTTGAATAACACTCAGGTAAAAGCATCCAGGTGTCGCTCTGCTGCCTGGTACAGAAACCGACCCAATAATACATTTCATACAAAATACTCTAACCGTAGAAACTTCCAATCAACAACAAATATTTGTTCAATTGTTCTAAATGGTCTAATTGTTCAGTTATGAACTTTAACCTTTTAACCTGCTGAGGCCTGTAGAGTCTGAGGTGGAACTCTTGGGTTTTAGTCATTTCTTTGAGCGCCACGCTCTGACCTTTGGATGAATTAGCTAGGACGTCCATTCCTGAAATGACTGGCAGCTGTCCTAAACATTTAGGGAATAATATTTCTCTAGAATGATGGAGCTCAGAAAGTTTGGAAAGGATTTTATAACCCTTTCATATTAGTAGGCAGCAACTGTTGCTTATCTAAGATCATTGCTGCTGTCTTTCCACCCAGGCATTGTGTCAACACACACCTGTCTGCTCTAACGCAGCAAACACTCCTTTAGAGCTGCTGATGACCAGAAACACCAGCCTTCTGGCTACTTTGCTCCTCGTTTGTTATAATGTGATGTCATGTTAAAAGAGCTGCCAGTTGTATTATCATATTTATTTAGGATGTCAATTTCAGAGAAAAACAGGAAATCTAGATTTAGGATGTTATCAGTGGAGTAAATGTTCTCTCTGAGGAATTAAGCTAAACATGTTGAAGCTTCACACCGCTGTAATTTAAGCCTAAACCAGTCAACTCTTTGATTTTGAACTTTCTGTGGAACTACCATGTAAATCTGCTAAGTAACGGCTTTCATCAGCTGATTATTACGTCTGTGAGTTGTGGAAAAAAGTAGGAGTTTGAAGATAACATTTGGTCCTACTTCCTCCACGTTTTGGTTCACCTTTTCTCCATTTCGTTTTGCAAAAATCTCTTACAAGGACAAGTATGAAACGCGGCACTCTGAGGCGTGCCGACAGATCTCCAGCCTGGAGGGAGACCTGGCCGAAACCACGGCCATCAGAGATCAGCTTCATAAGTACATCAGAGAGCTGGAACAGGCCAACGATGACCTGGAACGGGCCAAGAGGTCAGGAGGAGCGCAGGGATTGTGGAGCTGACCTTAATGTCTTCTGTATCAGATGCTTATTAAATAAAGTGTTTGAGTAAAACGTACAACTGTGACGTGTCTCTATTTTCTAGAGCAACCATCATGTCTCTGGAGGACTTTGAACAGAGGATGAACCAGGTCATCGAGAGGAACGCCTACCTGGAGAGCGAGCTGGATGAGAAGGAGAATCTCCTGGAGTCTGTTCAGAGACTAAAGGATGAAGCCAGGGGTAAAGTTCTGAGGAAAACCTCATACATCTGTTTTTGCTTTAATATTTTAGATTATTAGAAATGTTTTCCACTCTGTGTGTTTGTGTGGGAGACAGACCTCCGGCAGGAGCTCGCTGTGCAGCAGAAACAGCAGGTACAAGACAGGAAGCCTTCCATCAGCAGCGCCATGAAAGAGTCTTCATCCTCCTCGTCCTCGACAGGGTTACCCACCCCGCCTCTCACCCCCCCAGACAGGAAACCAGAGGATAAAACCACAGCTTCGTCCTCGCACCAACCTCTTCCATCTGCCGTCACGCCGTCCAGACCTGCAGCCTCCTCTGGGGTCTTCAGCACCCCGCCTCCCTCCGTCAGCAGAGGTCAGACTGACACTTGAAGTTTATTTGATAAATGTATTTATTTTTAAGTTGAGAGTCCATATTTTCTGGTTGGTTTGTTTCTCAGCTGAAAGTCTTTCTGCGACTCCTCTCACCACATCGGCCAGGATCTCAGCTCTGAACATCGTCGGTGAGCTGCTGAGGAAAGTCGGGGTAAGATCCAAAGCGTGTTTCCATGTTGGGGATGTGAATTCAGCTTAGATTGGTCTTCCATCCTGTAGCCTGGTACCGTCCCATATCATATTGTCCATGATTAAACCAGTAAAAATGTTCCTATGATTAAAAAATGTCAGATTGCGGTGGTTTCATATCCCACTTCTCCACTTCTGTCCTGTTGATGGCAGAAATGCATCTTTTACCTAAACTGTTGATTTTCCGCTCTGAAGAAGAACCACAGCAAGAGTAAAATGTTTTACCATCAAGGCGTCAACACACATCGCAGCGCACTAATTAAAAGCAAAGATCGTCCATCCTTTCAAGCTGTGTTAGACTCAGAGTGTGTCTGGTTCAGCTCAGATTGGACCCGGTTAGCACAGGGAGTTAGCCTCCATAAGCTTCTTTACTGCTAAAAATGGATTTATTACAGGAGTTCAGACTAACAGAGCACAGTATCCTGCAACATGTGCAACAAACAGTTACCTAAAGGTAGAAACAGGGTTGTTTCACTTCATCTTTATGAAGAACTGGTTCTAACTTCAGCTCACGCTGGTAAAACTGAATTGGTTATAGTTCAGTAGCTACAGTGCTGGGAAAAAGTATTTACCCCCTTACAGATTTCACACTCAAATGTTTCAGATCATCAAACTAACTTTTGTGTTTTCTGTTTTTTTAAATGATGAATTAATTTAGTAATGGGGGAAAAAAGTTCTTCAAACCAATCTGGCCCTATGTGGAAAAGTAATTTCCCCCTAAACCTAATTAGTGGTTGTCTCCAGTGGCAGCAACATCTGCCATCGGGTGTTTGTGAAAACTCAGTCAGTCTTTAGTTTGGCCATTGAAGAATCTGGGCCCACTCTTCTTGGCAGAATTGTTGTAATTCAGCCACATTCAAAGGTGTTTGAGTCTGTTTAGGGTCTCGCCACAGCATCTCAATCATACTCAGGACCAGACTTTGACAGGGCCACTCCAGAGCTTTCATTTTGTTTTTTGGATCCAGTTGGAGGTGGACTTGGTGCTGTGCTTTGGATCATTGTCCTAGACCCAGACTACCAACACCATGTTTGGCTGTTCTTCTTCTGAAAAGCTGTTAATTTTAGAACAGATATAAGACGGCTGAGAACGTCCACGAAGTCCCACTTTGTCTCGTCACTCCAAGTTTTTCCTATTGAGTCATGAACTCTGATCCTAACTAGGGCAAGAAAGCCTGCAGAACTTTAGATGTGCCTGGATGAGTTGTCGGTGAGCTCTTGGAGTAAAGTTCTCCATTGTTCCATGTTTTCTCTATTTGTAGATAAAGCTTCTTGTGGTTCTACCGAGTCCAAAAGCCTTTGTAATGCCGTTGTAATCCGTTCCTGACTGATAGATGTCAGTGACTGTTTCTCATCTCATTGGGGCTCAACATGCATCGATTTGAGATCTTCTAGCCTGCTTCATGATGTCAAACAGGTTCTGTTTAAGTGATTTCTTGATTCTATAGTCCAGACCTGGGTGTGACCGGTAAAATGATCCTAAAAGTGGTTCATCACACTTCTTTCATGATGTGAAAAGGTTTTTTGTATTTACTCAGGTCACCACCTAGACCAGATCCACCAGTTAAGTTTGTTAGAGGAAGAACCTTCAGTTTCTATTATGTTTAAAGCAAAGAGGAAGATGTTAAAGAAAAGAGGGAAACATGATCGCTAACAAGTCCAAACACAGACATATGTGTTCACAGCTGCCTGAACTACCCGCAGAAAAACACCGTAGTCACCAAATTCTCCTCTCCAACGGTCCGTTTACAGTTTCTCAGTTTACATCTTTCATTCACTCCTGTTTAGAGCGCCGCCTAGTGACGTCAATCAGAGCTGCGCTCATCGTGTAAAAACAGCATCAAGTTCAAAGTTCTCCAAACAGTTGAAGCCACTCCCACTCGTCAGAAATGATTCTTTAAATATGATATAAGTCTGAGGACATATTCTCCTGCCGTACTGTAACCATTAGCGATGGCTCAACCTTCTCTTCCCAGAGCCTGGAGTCGAAGCTGGCATCATGTCGGGAATATGTCAACGAGCACACGACCACCCGCAGACGGCTCAGCAGTGGATCTGGATCAACACCGGTTCAGAACAACCCCTCAGAGACCCATCCTACCAATGGCCTCTACAACAAGGGGTGAGGACCTCTGTTTTCAGTTTTTAGATGATGTCCACAGTGTTCAGTTCACAGTGAACCTTTCCCTGTCTTCTCCAGCCTGGTTAAGAGGTTAGACTTTGGTGCAGGATCCAAGCTGCTGCTGTGAAATAAAACCGTCCTCATCCTCTCCGTCTCCCTCTTCCTCTCAGTGGGCCTGGATGGCCCAGACCTTACTGTGTTCTCTCTGCTGGACTCAGGACCTGATGGACCACACTAATACCAGGGGGCTGAGGTTAAATGGATGGAGATAGTGGAGTTTTTGTTCATGTATTAACAGGACTTCATTTTCAGCACTTGTCTTGAACTTACACTCTGGACTTTGTCCTTGTTCCAGCTCCTTCAGTCTGGATTTGAAGACATGTTTCTGTGTTCAGACTGAATGAGAGGCAAAATCCCTCAGTTGATTAAAACCAGAGGAAGGTTTGCTTCTAATCTTTGGGGAATCTGTGAAACTGGACTTGAAAAGGAGATATTTTACATATTGACTGTCCCTGTTTTCTTTTTTGGACCCGTCAAAATGAGTCCCATTCTTCTTCTTCGCTAGCTTCAAACTGATGGTCTCTATCTTGGGTTTTCTCATTTAAATCCATTCCATGCTCTTTATTAGTCCTGAATCGGATATTGGTTCTTTTTAAACAGCAGGATCTTGATGCTCATGTATAAATAGGAATGCACATTAGTGCCTTTCACTCACATGGGACAGATGGAGCTATAGTGAAGCAAGATGGAACCGATTACTGGACTTCAGCAGCGAACTGTTTTAGGTCCAAACAGATGACTGTTCATTGGTCCGCTGGGCGACAGCGCCGGCCGTTCATCTTGCATCAACTTCCTGTCTTTAGAACATTTAGCAAAGAAACATAACTGATGGTTGCTATGGTGACTCCCGTCGTGAGGATGTTTTTTCCCTCTTGTTTGTAGCAGTTGTGAGGATTTCTGCCTTTTCCTGGTTGCTCTGGTGAATTTTTTCTGTTTTATATTTTTCTCCTAGTTGCCATGGTAATCCTCTGTTTGAACAGGAAATACGCACGTTTAAAAGGATCTCCAACAAATGGTGTTTCCCTCATTTTCTGCCTCCTACGGTTATTTTGACCTTTTTTTGTTTTGTAACTGCCGTTATTTTGTAGTCGCCATGGCGATACCGACACCCTCCAGCTGGCCACTATTTTTTGTCTGGTTGCCATTTTTTTGCACACCTTTTTAGAAAGGAGCCCAGATTGTGATTGGACCCTTTTGTTTTTTTGTAACTGGCCTGGTAATTTCCTGATGCCTTTTTCTTGTCACTATGGCGATTCCCGCCCTTATTTTTCTGATTGCTGTGGTAATTTCCACCTTTTTGTGGTGTGGCAATTGGGCGAGCACTTCTCAGGAGCAAGAAACTTTACAAAAGGTCTCTAACAAACATTTGCTGTGTAAAAACTAATTAGGGTAGATTTGTTTTTCCAGCTGTGAATGTCTAAATCCTTCACTAAAGACGTGTAACTGATGTTTATGAATAGTGAATTAATGAGCACAAAGACCCTGACTCACAGTTCTGCTGAGGAAATTAAGCTAATTTGTGCCGACTGTGTGGAAGCTGGTAAGACACTGGATAAAGGAAATATAAAATGTTTATGTTCTGATACATATTGTTGATTTGAAGGAGAAATGGAGCACAGGAGTAGGTTTAGATTAAAGTTAAAATATTTGAAGTGATTGTGTGAAAATGGTTGAAGTTCAAGGTTTCTGTGACCCATTTAGATGTTCCTACTATGAAATTTGACAGTTTGAACAGTAGAGCTTCAAATTCCTGTGTTCAATGTCTCTCCTGACTGAGCTGCACCTCATGTTTTAGCTCCACGCCCTCAACTGTCCAAATAGAACAACACAAAGGGTCGAGACTTTGAACGACCAGCTGCTGTAGACAAAAGTTTTGCCTTTTGAGGCTCAGATTTCAGATTCTCTGTGGTTGCGGTTACTCCTCAAGCTTCAGATTACTATCAGAGCTGCAACACCACTGGTTGAAGATTATTACAATAACTTCTTTTAGCTACTTTTCAATAATTTAAACTGGGTTTTGTTAAAAAGAAACTATAGTTTTTAGAATCAGTTGATGCCAACATGTTAAAAAAATCCCCACATGGGGTAAATATTCGGGCTGAGCAGCCAGCTGGAGGGCAGTTTTAGCCTCTCCTGAAGACTGAAGCAGAACCGTTAATATGGTGTGACTTTAACACGTTAGAGGAAAGGCACTGATTAGTTTGACAGATGAGAAGACGAGGCAGATATTTGAAAGACTTGAATACTTCACTGAAGACAACGTGTTTTATATTAAAGGTTTCTATCTACTGTATGTCTAATAGGCTGAATGTGATGAAGACCACTTCTCTTTGGAGTTTACCCTCACTGATGCTTATGTTTCTGAAAAAGTAATAAAACTTCTGCCTTACACAAATGTCTCATTGTCTCAAATATTTTCATTAAAGTCCTGGTTTACTGAAATGATTGTGTCTGTGAGCTTTAAAACCTCCCAAATGAGCTAAACTAACAGATTTTGCAGTAAAGTTGACATTTTACACTAAATTTAGACCCTTTAGAGTTTTTCTGGAAAAGAAATTGAGGTTAAAACACAGGAAGTGATTTAGTCCCCATATACTAGGGTAGGAGATACTTCCTACCCTAACATCACCAGAGTTCTCTGCCAAGTAAATCCTGCAAAAAACCAAAGACTGGAAGAAAGAAGGATGGAAAAAATGTTGGATGGATAGATGGTTGATAACGTGCATCTTTAATAAAACATAAGAAATAACGAGTATTCGATCAAATTAGGAATTTAACCTGGAAATCCAACATTTTCTTTTTCCATTCTTACCCAAACCTGAAAAATATTTCCGTTGAACAGATTGATGAATGATGTATTGATTGAGAAATGAATAACTGAGCAGATGGATGTGTGGACTGATAGAAGAAAAGATTGACTGACAAATTAATGAATTAATCTTTGGATGGATTAACCGGTGGATGGATGAACGAATTGTTTAACGGATGATTGGAGCGTGAATGATGGATTGATGAACATGAAAATATGGAAGAGAGAGCCGAAGGATGAACAACTCCACAGGTTGGATATTTTCCATTTAAAAACCAGGATAAAAACACTTCATATTTATTATGATGTTTAGAGAATAAAGTCTGGAAACAAACATTTTTCTCTTCTCTGTTTTCTTTTCCATATTTATCCTGAACACACTTAAATTCCATAGTTTTCCAGACTTTATGAGCCTTTTTAGGAACCCTGTTTACATCCCGGGTTCTCTCCCTCATTTTGCCACCAGGTACGCCCTCTGCTGGCAGATCTAGGCATGTCAGCTCATTGCAAATAGACATTTTTCCTCCCCATCAAGGCTCCGGACCTTCCTGTGGTCCAACCATCCATCCTGCCAGCTGAACGTTTTGTCAGTAAGGGGAGAAGATCATCACTGAAACAAAAACACACTCAGCTCCACCATAACTCTAAATTTATTGGAAATAAACAGATTTACAGAATTTTATAAATAATCAGGGAATCCCTTTGCTTTCTTTATCAATCAATAAATATATTTTGACAGCAAAAATGCTATTTCAAATGATCTACAGCTTTTTATTTTTAGGAATGATATTTAAATAATTTTAATGTTGATCAATAATTACATTTTTCTTTGACAGGAATAAAGTTTAGCATGACAAATGATCAATTTTAAGCCATTTCAATGCTCTGACCTATTTTACATTTTGCATAAAATAATTTCTAAAATCCAACGCTGATATGAATCTACATTATCTTCAAATGAAAAGTGTCTAAATATTTTTAAATCCCATAACAATTCAAACGTGGGGTGGGTTTACTCGTCTGGGGAGCAGGGGTACCCCTCCCTGTGCTGATCCAGCTGAGGGGAGGAGGTGGGAGGAGACGGGGAGGGAGCCTCCTCTTCCTGTAGGTCCAATGAGTTCTCTTTGACCCGCCGGCTGACGCCAGGTCCCAGACCTGAGCTCCTTATCCCTCCGCTGCTGCTCCGAGGAGCGCTGAACACCGGCTCCCCGCCGCCACGCCTGAGGATGCCCCACATATCAGGAGGAAGAGAGAAGAAGGAGATGAAGCACAGAGAGAGAGAGAACCAAAGTTAAAGCCCCCTTAGAAACTGAAGCAGGAGAAAACTGAAGGAAACGAGGAATTTAACGCTTATTTTAGGGACAGATCAGTAATGTCTGAAGGAAGCAGAGAAACAGGAGCAGTGAGAAGTGAGAGACAGAAAATTTAATTTAATTTCACAAATAATCTGTTAGCTTTGCAGCTCAAAACCCAAACCCTTAAAGAGCAACTACAGGATATTCCTCTAAAGGTAATATCTAACAAAAACAAACATAGGATGAAATCTCTAGAAATATTCATCTGAATGTTTGAAAGTGCTTCTGAAGGTTCAAAAATGTCTTTAATTTGACACGACCAAGGTTGTGTCTGACGTCTGATCATGTCTGAGTGCAGCCACCATTAAAAGCTTTTGTTTGAAAGATGTGGAGCATCCGATTAACTCTGTGGAGATCTTGGATTTACACAAGATGGTAAAAAGCCTTTTGGATCAATTTCTGAACAGCTGCAGATCAGTTCAAACGTTCCTACATAGAACCAACTGCTTCACATGTGTCACCACCTGCAGTCTGGTAGAAGACCATAGACCTAAGGTTAACAGAAAAGTAGGTCTGAAGAAGTCAATATGAGGTTTTCAAATCTAAGAACACTGTACCAGCTGCCAAGCATGGTGGCGGTAGCATCATGCTGTGGGTCTGTTTCACTGCCAGTGCAGTGGATGGAACAATGATGGAGGACTACCTCCAAATTGTTCCACTTCGGTCCAAATCAACAGCTGGGTGTTTAAAACGTGGCGTTCCAACAAGAACAACAAACATCATAGCTAGCAAGCTAACATTAAACTCAAACCCTGAGGAAAATTCATGGATTTATGATTTAAAATCCAGACCTGTACCAAGAAACCAACCAGTTTCAACAATTCTGCCAAGGGAAGTTTTCAAATGTCAGCAGGAACATTGCCAGAACCTCCCTGATGGCTACAAAAAGCCTGTGGTCCACATGAAACCTCCATAGAAACATGTAACCAAATATCAGTGGAGGTGTATGTATATATCTGAGCCTGTACAAGATGTAGATATGAAACCAGAAGTCCACTTCTTAAATTGTGATGACTTCTGTTTGCTTAACGCCAGAACCCTCAAACCATCTGGGAAAGCCCAGATGATGATGTCATTGCTTTGGAAGGTTCTGATAGGTTAAATGGAGAAACACCTGTGGATGTACACAATAAAAGTAATTTTCACCCATCCAAATAGTTAAATCAGGTGTTCTAATCACTTCAATGACAAATTTGTATTTGCACCTAGTCATGCAGACTGTGAAAGAATGGGTCGCTCTCAGGAGCTCAGTGAACTCCAGCGTGGTACTGTGATAGGTCCAGAAGTCCAGCCGTGAAGTTTCCTTGCGTCTAAATATTCCACCGTCAACCGTCAGTGGTTTTATAAGAAAGCGGAAACGATCGGGAACAACAGCAACTCAGCACATAGTGCGCAGAGGACACCGACTTTCTGCAGTCAGTTGCTACAGACCTCAAAGCTTCAGGTGGCCTTCAGATCAGCTCAAGAACAGTGAACTGAGAGCTTCATGGTTTCATGGCCGAACAGCTGCATCCAAGCCATACGTCACCAAGAGTTCCTGAAAGCATTAGATGCAGTGGTGTAAAGAACGCCACCACTGGACTCTAGAGCAGTGGAGGTCCTTTCTCTGGAGTGACGAATCACGCTTCTCCATCTGGCAATCGGATGGACGAGTCTGGGTTTGGTGGTTGCCAAGACAACGGTACTTGTCTGACTGCATTGTGCCAAGTGTAAAGTTTGGTGGAGGGGGGATCATGGTGTGGTGGTGTTTTCCAGGTGTTGGGCTTGGCCCCGTAATTCGAGGGAAAGGAACTCTGAATGCTGCAGCAGACCAACAGATTTTAGACAGATGTTCCCAACCTTGTGGGAACAGTTTGGAGATGGCCATTCCTCCTCCAACACGACTGTGCGCCAGTGCACAAAGCAAGGTCCATAAAGACATGGGTAAAGTTTGGTTTTGGTGAGCTTGACTGGCTTGCACCTGTCCTGACCTCAACCCAACAGAACACCTTTATTATTATTATTATGATCATTATTCTGGCATTTAACAAACAGGAAAAACGTTGGTTTTCCTAACTGAGCTAAACCAGGAAAAGTATAGTTTCAGTTAAGGCCCGACCGAGAGAAGGGTTCTATACCATGTATGTAAACATCTGGTTTCAACTGTACAGATCCATGATGAGAGGATAAAAACCTCTCAATAGAACGGGACCTGAAGCATAGAAATATTTGTTTCAAGCAAAACAAAGTTATATTTATATTAAATGAGGTGTATAAAGAGCCGAAATATGATGATGAATTTTTCTAAATACTTATAACTTCCCTTTAAGCAAGCTTGTGTTTGTTTGATTTAACCTCCTGGGTCACCCTGCCTGAACCGTCTTGAGCTTTACCTCAGTTTGCTCCTCAGGGACGACACCTCCCTGCTGAGGGCATCGGTGGCCTCCGTGGCCTCGTCCAGCTCCCTCTGCAGCTTCCTGCGGGCGGCTGCCACGCGCTGCGCCTCCTCCTCTGCTTCCTCCAGCTGATGCTTCAGCTGCTTCACTCGGACGTTGCTCTTCTCCATCTGCATGGAAGACGGGTCTCACGTTAAACTGGGATCTGCTTTAGTTTTGGCGGGTCTCTGCTTCGTCGTCAGGGTTACCTGGTCCTTGTACTGCTGTGCCTGCTTCCTCTCATCCTCGATCTGGATGCTCAGATCCTTCAGCTTCTTCTCTTTCTGACGCAGATTCTTGCCGTTGGCCTGATGTTCTCTGAAGGTTTCCACACAGTTTTGTGTCACTCTTTGCTTTGTCCCTTTCTCACGCATTTATTTGACCTTTAAGCTTCAGTGTTACCTGGTCTCCACCTCCAGCTGCTCCTCTGCCTCCCTCAACTTAGACTCCAAAGCAGCGATGGTCGACTTAAGCTTGGAGCGGTTCTGGTTCTCAACCTCCTGCAGTTTGGCCTTCAGCTCCCGGTTCTGTCTCTCCAGCTGCTGCCTGGATCCCTCTCTGGTCTGAGAGGAAGATCTCTCAGCCGCCAGCTCTGCTCCCAGCTGGTCCATCTACAAAACCAAACATGAGGCAGGTAAACTGATGCCTGGGGCAGTTTATGGTTTGGCTCGTCCAAAGGTTTCCTGGGATTCTGGATTTTGTTTTTGTCTTGGTTAATATTTGTGTCAGCGTGAAAGGAATGCAAGCGAAGCAACAGACATACCAGCTGCTGACTCTTCCTCAGCCGCTCGTTGAGGTTCTCCACGTTAGCCTGCTCCTCCTCCAGCTCCTCCTCGAGCTGACTGATCTTTGTCTCCAGGCGGCGCTTTTCATCGGACTGCATCGACCTGAGCAGAACAAAGATGACGGTGAAACCAGATATTTACATACCCAGTATAAAAACGTTTTCTCACTGCCTGACATTAAATCAAACCAAAGCTTTGCTACAATTGTGTCTGTTTGTTAAACGCCAGAATAATGACAGACAGTTGGTTTATTTAGAGAGTTATTGGGGTGTCTTTAAACTGGATGAATTGGGTCAAATGTTTTAGATTTCCTTCCAGAAGGAATGATGTAACTGGGTCAGGCGGGTAGGTCACCTTGTTCACACACCTTGTCTAAAGGCCTCTGACCTGGCGGTATGCTGTGGGGCAATTTAACGTCTTGGCTTATATGTTGAGATGTTGCTTCAATATTTCCACATCTGCACCAGTTGCACCTCACAAATGCACATGATGCTGCCACCACCGTACTTCACAGTCTTTGTCCCAGTTTGCAAACTGTAATCTGGCTTTTATGTTGGTTTTAGAGTAAGAGCTCCTTCATCTCTGAGTTGCCTTTCAGTGAGTTGATCTTTAGCTTTTGTTCTTGGGTTTATTCACACATTTTGCACCAAAGCCCATTCACCTTTGGGACACAGAACCGTTTTCGTTCCAAAACAGTACGATGGCTGCATTCCCATGGTGCACATACTTGTTAGAACAGGTGGATGCGGCCCTTTCAGGCATCTGCAAGTTGTATCAAAGGATGAACAGGACTAGTGGGGGTCTACAGCTCTCTTCCTAATAAATTGGCCGATTGCTTTTGATTTTTCCATGACGTCACACAGATTCAGTGTGCTTGCCTTTAAATACATCCACAGCTGTGCCTCCAATTAACTCAAGTGAATAAACCAGAAGTTTCTAAAGCAACGAGAACAGTAAAAAGTATGAAAAATGATCTCATTATTCTGGTGTTTAGCAGCAAGAAATAGGTTTGGTAAAACTGTCCTAAAACTGATGAAAATAAACCAGATCTTTATCTAACCTTTAGTAAATATTAAAAACGTTTACCAACCACTTCACCTTTCCTCCATGCTACGGCTGGCTCTGGCCCTCACTATGACGCCTGAAGAGTCAGGTTAAGATTTAAAATGTCCAATGAAACTCCTCCTCATCACCTCGGATCTCCTCACAAAGAACACGGACAGAAACTCACCTTCCAGAGGAGTTACTGGCCAGTTCCTCGGACAGCTCGTCTCTCTCCGTCTCCGCCTGCTTCCGAGCTCTCTCAGCAGCTGCCAGCAGCTGGATGGATGAGAGGAAAACGTCAGAGACACTTCAACAACACAAACTGATCATTTCCCGAGCACATTTCCTCCAAATAATGGCAGATAGACTATTTATTTTAGTGTAACTGTATGCTGTAGAAGCCCAAGGTCGGCTGAGTTTGGGACTTAAAGAAAGAAAAACTCTGATATGAAATGTTTTTGGAGTGAAAAGCACCACGTGGCCTGACCTCGTGCAGCTGGAGGATTTCTGCCTCCATCGTCTTGGATCTGCGCTCCGACTCCCTGGCTGAGGAGAGGACCTCCTTCTGAGCAGCACGAGAGTCCTCCAGCTCCCTCTGGAGGTCCTTCATCTGCCCCTGTTGGAGCAGCAAACATCATCAGGCAGGATGCTTCAAATAACCTTCAGGTCTAGATATTTCATGTAGTCACATGCAGAGAGCAGAACGAGTGAAATGATGTTCTAAGTGAACAGATTCGTGGATAGCTGAGCGTCTGTCTGCAGACCTGGATTTTGCGGAGCTGCTTCAGCGCCTCTTCCCGCCCCCTGCTGGTGGCTTCCAGCTGGTCCTCCATGTTTTTCAGCTCTCCCTCCAGCTTCTTCCTGCCGCCGGACGCCTGACCTCGCTGCTTCCTCTCCTCTTCCAGCTCCGCCTCCAGCTCTCGCACCTGACAAAGTAAAATAACAAGCTGCGTTGTGGTCACTATATTTACACCTTCATATCAGTCAGTTTAAGCTGCTGGGCTCATTTGTTCAAGAAAAGATGAAGAAAAAATATAAGATCTTGTGTTCAAGCTGCACCTGTCTGAGGAGCTGCTTCCTCTTCTCCTCGCCCATCTCCTCGCGGGCCTGCAGCTCCCGCTCCTGTTGAGCTTTCAGGGCTTGGTTGTTGACCTCCAGACGCAGCTTGGCGTCCTCAGCCACCTGAAGCTCATCCTCCAGCTCCTCCATCTGCATCCTCATCTCGTCCACGAAGGCCTCCAGCCCACGCTTTGCCTTCTCCAGGTCGTGGACCTGACAAATGATCCGAGGTTACCACCACCTGTCTCAGCCAAGAGGACATTTCCTTCAGGTTTCAGACTCTTACACTCTTTCCCACGTCGTCTTTGGAGCTGATGAGGTCCTCCATCTCAGCTCGGAGTGCCTTCATGGCCTTCTCGGCTTCCTCTAGGACCCCCTGCTTCTCCTCCAGCGCCCGGGTCAGAGCTAACACCTTGGTCTCCTTCTCCCTCACGTCCGCCTCTGCTCGGTCTCGCTCCTCTGCAACCTTAGCCGACACAGCTCGCTCATCAGCCAACATCTGAAGAGCAAATAAGATGACATGTGGTGAGAGGCAAACTCTGCATTACAGGGACAGTTTTTAGGAGATCATGAAGTTTTTGGCCGATCTCAAACAGTTTATCGTCTTCTTTCAGTCAGTGTGTCTCCCACTGCTGTAGGACTCTCAGTTTTCTGTGAAATCCCTCTAGAGTGCAGAGAGCGAATGCCCAAACTCTCACTCACATCATTTATCACTCCTTTCTCCTGCACAAAGAACTGTAGGATCATGCATGTGTTGCACCACACATTTTATTTCCTTCCACCTCTGGTTTTCACACACTGACTTTTTGCTTGAGGCTTAAACTATAGTCTGTGTGCTCCGCTTCTCCCTGCTCCTCAGAAAAGGTGGGAATCACCATAGCAACCAGTAATTCAGTATTTTCTTTGTCTCTGGTTCACACTCAGCGACTACATCCTTCCTATTTCAATCCATCGTCAAGCTTCTTAGTACGACTTACAGAAGGAAGCTGATACGTAGCTTCATTGGCTCCCTTAAACATTTCTTATTCTTTTCCAGCCCTGCTTATCAACAGTTAACCCCTGTAAGTACGAATGTAAAACCATTTAACCACCTGATCAAACTTCTTCTGCTTCTTCTCCAGGTTGGAGACGAGCTGCCGCTGGCTGTCCAGGTCCATGAGGACGTCCTCAAGCTCCTGCTGCAGCCGACTGCGGCTCTTCTCCAGCTTGTCGTAGGCCGAAGCCTTTTCCTCGTACTCGCCGTTGGCGGCTTCCAGGTCACGCTGCATTCGCTTCCTTCCCTCCTCAAGCAGCTCTACCGTCCCCGACATCTCGTCCAGCTTCTTCTTGTGGTCAGACAACTGGAAAATAGAATGAAAAGAAACACCTTCACTGAAATAGGTCTTAAATTTTATGGTTTTATTAAGAAAACGAGATTCACTGCATCTCAGATTGTGGCACAAATATTTGGTTTGGAGTCTATCAACAGCCCCATCTTGACTTGGTAATATTTACTTTGCAAAACTTCTTCAAATCAGTCAGATTGTGAGGACATCCCCCGTCCACAGTCTTCATTAAGTGACTCTACGCTAAGGCTGCACAATAAATCACAAACATATCGTTATCGCAGTATCAGTGTGTGCAATATTCACATCGCAAAGGACTGTTTGGAGTGCAGAAATTGTTGGCTACTATATTCCAACTGTGATGAGCTTGCATTTTTCTTGCTAATGTAATATTTAGACAGTTGGATAGAGTCTCACAGCAGCAGATGCTCACAGCGGACACAGATGACATTACCCAGAATGCTTAAGGTCACAGATATGAAAGAGAGAAAGAAGAAAATAGGCAGATATTGCAACTGGTATCACCATCGTAAGATTTTCTAATTCACCTACTGAACAGAGTTTCTGTCAGATCTAGCTCTGGACTGGCCTCTGCCATTTCTAAAGTTTAATTCTGCTCTCATGAAGCGATTCTTTGGTGGTTTGGATATCATCTTGGACTCATTGTTGAGTAGACAAACCCAAATGTTTTAGGGCAGAACCGGCTGACAGTTGCAACTGATTATAATTTTGTTCACTTCAACAAAAAAACCTAATTCCTTTTAAGCAAATGTATTTTCGGAGTGGGTACGAGGTTTTCTTTTGTTGATGGGCAGTGTTGTTTTTATGCCAAAAATACTTGAAAGAATGTAAGTTTTGGTTTTATTAGACCTTAACACATTCTTCTACAACGGTTTGTAATATTTTAGCCTAGTCTGGATGTTTTGTACTGCAGCCCCACTCCTTAGACTAATAGAGAATACTGGTATACTGAATATTGTATACCAGTACAAACTCCTACAGCTGCTTCAGTGTAACCGTTTTTGTTTTTAAATGATTAATCATTGTTTTAATTTCACAGCATAAAAACGTGAAAGTATAAACCTCTGCATAAATGAGACTTCCGTCAACATAAAAATGTATCTTGGCTTGATTGAGTCCTTACTCTGTCATATATATAAAACTTTATTAGGATTTTAAAAATAAAATAAGACATCAATCGTATCCTAGGGGATCAACGACACTCTCTCTTCAGCTGTTCAGGAATCTTTGTTTCCTTACGTTACTGACCTGCATATTGAGGCTGGAGACCTGTCTTTCTACGGCCCGTTTGGCCTCCGTCTCCTCTTCCAGCTGCTCCATCAGGCTGTTCCTGTCCTCCTCCATCTGACGCACACGTCCGGACAGATTCAGCTTCTGACGAGTCTCCTCGGACAGCAGCTCCTGGGATAAAGGAATATGGGCTCACAATGAGGAGTTTGTGAATTGGGAACAGCAGTATTTAAATCATCAGGTGTTCCTTCTCACCTGTGCATCCTGGAGCTGAGAAGACAGACTGGAGACATCTTTACTCAGCTTGATATTCTTCCCCTCGGCTTCGTTCAGCAGGCCCGTCACACTATCCAGCTCCATCTGACAGATGAGAGGTTTGTCTCTTAAATGCACCATTACACCACAGCAAATGAGCTTTATGGTTCAGTTTCACCATTTCTTTATCATTTTATATAGAAAGGGGGTCGAGTTGACCTTAATACAAGCACTTAAGAATTTCCTATACCTCTTCTACATAATATAGATAGGAACATATTGTTGATCATTTTTTCAGTGTACAAATATGAATGTAGATGCAATACCACTTAATGTTTTGACTCACATTCAACTTTGATACTCGCTCTCCAAGCTCATTCCTCTGCCTTTCGCTTTCGTTGAACCGGGAGTTTAAATCGTTTAGCTGAGCCTCCACCTTTTTTTTCTTGTGCTCCACATCTTGCTTTGAGCTGGCGAGGGATCTGAGCTCAGCACTTAAGTCTGCCGACTCCTTCTCCAAGGCTTGTTTGGCTTTCTCCAGACTAGCCCTCACCTGGATGGAATGAGATGGAGCCAAATCAGTAAAATAAAACTTCTTAGGGTTAAAAATAAAAGTACAATTTTTTTTTTGGTAATGTGAACCAACCCTTTTGGCTTGCTCCAGCTGCTCAGTCAGCTCCTCAGCAGCCTGGCTATGTTTCTGTCGAAGGTCCTGTATCTGGGCCTCATGGCTCCGCCCCTCATCTTCCATAGCCTTCTTCAGCATGGTTACCTCCTGCTCTCGTTTTGCTCTATCGATAAGAAACACAGAATGTCACTATGAGCAAAATAAATAATAATAATAATAATAAATAAATAATAAATAAATAAATGAAATTTTAGCAGGTTGTATACCCAAATTAAACTTTATGCAGATGACACCACTATTTACTTGAGTGTTTCAGAAAACCATTGATTCAAGACTGTGTTAATCAGTCAGCACTGCAAGCCTGTGGATCATTATGGGATGCAGAGGCGCGTTGCATCAGTTTTCACAGACCGTAGCTCCTGTTGTGCAGCGGTGGTATCTAAACTGTCCTCCAGCTCAGAGCGCAGTGCATTTAGCTCCTCTCCAAGGTCCCGTCGAGCAGCCTCGGCCTTCCCCCTCGCCACCCTCTCTGCCTCCAAGTCCTCCTGCAGTTCCGAGAGCAACATTTCCAACTCACGAACTTTCTTGACCGCCGTTGCACGCTGGGTGCTCTCCTCCTCCAAACTACGGACCAAGAAATGGTTTGCAAGGAAGGACTCAGTGTTCAAGTTCTGACCTAAGCATCGTTCTACAGTGCAATATCCTAAAGCTAGATCCACATGGTACTGAGATTATTTCTGCTCCTTGGAGGATAAACTCCATGATTTTCCCTGCTATAAAAATACTTTCATTGACTGGGTGTACTTCCTCTCACCGTGCCTGTGTAGCCTGGAGCTCCTCTTCTTTGGCCGCTAACTGGGCTCGCAGCTCAGCTAGCTGTGCCTGCAGGTCGGCATATTGCTCTTGCAGGTCTGCCAACTCTGCATCCACCTTCTTCTTTGCCTTCTCCACGTCCTGGCGAGCCTTCTCCTCCTTTTTCATACGAACTGGAGATAAAAAGCAAAAGGTGATGAGAAAAGATGAGCAATATTTCCCAATATGCTAACCAGACTTACTTTTTATATGATTTATATAAAGCCAACATTGGAAATGTTGAAATAAAAACTGTGGGCATGAAAGTCATTTCAATCATAAAGTTTCTGAATATTTCATAGGGTCAAAATCTGGAGTGAGTGACATCACAGAATGCCTCCTCAGTCAGGTAAGGTGACCCTTTCTGTGACCCGGGTAACGTATGGCTGAGCTGTGGAGCTGGGTCTTCCCATTCCTTACGTCTTTCTTGTCTTGTAAATATTTTTTGCAAATGTTATGAACCCTGCATAAAATGTCACTACAGAAGTCTTAGTACACTACTGCAAATCAAGCCACACATTTTGGTGTCTTCTTTTGAGGGTTCCCCAGGATCCTATCATTATAAAGGATCCTACAGACATGGCTGTGATTAAGTGCTGACTCACCCTCCAGGTCCGAGATCATGGACTCATGTTTGGCCTTGAGTTTGGTCAGATTCTTTGACTTCTCCTCCTCTTCCACCAGGTTGGAGCTCATATCAGCCATACGCTCCTCTAGAAGCTTTCGCTCCTAAAAACAAGGACATGAGGTCAGTAAAAATCGTACGTAAAAGCCCTGAAACAGCAGTGTTTAAAGAACCGCCCTCGGTTACCTTCTGCAGCTTGTTGTTTTGATCCTCCATGAGCATGATGTCCTCCTCCATTTTCTTCACCTTCCCCTCCACAGCTGCTTTCTCCAGCTGGAGCTTCTGCTGAGCATCCTCCTCCTCTGCGATGTGGGCCTCCATCAGCTACATGAGACAAAATTAAACAAGTTATATTTAACAACACCAGTTAAATCTTGACGTTGACCTAAAGCAAGTTTTAACCTCTGATTAATAACTAGTGTAAGACTATTGACGTCCTTTTTACAGTAGAAAAGGAAATAAAACAACTGAATAAAAATGGCAGATATTTAGATGTTTTTCTAATTTTGAAAATTCTAAGATGATCAATACTAAAGCCTAAAATGTATTTATAACTATGGAGTTACATGCACTGAATTTAATTAACTGAAATGAACAGTATCAAATACATTAAATAATATTGAGCCAAACTGAATTGAATTGAACTGAACTGGGTTGGGCCAAGGTAGACTGATATTAATAGAATTGAACTGAAGTGAATTGAATCAGTTAAACTGCATGGCATTGAACAGAACTGAACAGAACTCAACTGACCGGAACTGAATTGATGTCACCTGAACTGAACTGACCTGGGGCAAGGACTGACTTTAACAGAACTGAACTGACTTAAATTCAACAGAACTGAAATGAATTGAATGGAAGTGAAATGAACTGAACTAATAAATGCCACTTCGTGCTTGTCTGTGTAAAATACACAAAACTATTTGGGATTTTGGGATTTAAAAAAATGCATCAAAAAGTAGGTAAAGTTTGTAAAACCTGTAGCTGCTGCTCCATGTCCTTCTTCTCCTGTTGCAAGGAGATGCTGCGCTCTTCCTCCTCCTCCAACCGGGCCTCCATCTCATGCAGCACCTCCTCCAGCTCCTGCTTCTTGGCCTCCAGACGCACTCTCATCTCCTCGGCCTCTGCGTACAACTCTGTTTCGGCCTGAAGCTTCAGCTCCAGCTGTGATCGCTCCTCTGCCAGCTGCAAGCGGAAGCCTTTGTCTTTAAACACACGCTTATTACTTTGGAAAAACTCTGTAAAATGTTACTTCTGGCTCACCTGAGTGTGTTTCTGGGCGATTTCCCTCAGTTCAATTTCAGCCTTAGCTGCCACCTCTCTTACCGCCCTTAGCTCCTCCTCCTTTTGACCCATTTCCTCCTCCTGTCTGGTCACCTGTAGCAGGGGCTTCACCTGATTCACACACAGCCATTAAACTAGTTAAGTACAAAGGAGAGGATGCATGCAGGGGTACAAGAAAGGTTAATATTTGTGCCTGGAAAAAGCCTAATTGATGTATTATCCTGTTCTAATCATAGGATGACCTTCGTGAACAGCCTCCACCACTGCCAGTTCTTCAGTTTGAGGTAACAAGAACAGTTCCTCTGGAGGACCTTCATGGCAGTCAGCTGTTGTTGTCGTTTACTAAACGCTCTGCAAAGAACAAGTGTGATGCATTAGTTTCTAGATGGCTTCAGGATGCAGAATTCCTGAAATATCCCTCTTACTTGCGTCCCAAAAAGCCTCGTGCTTGTGCCTGGAAGGCGATGATGACGACGGTCAGTTTGAGGTCTCGCTCTTCCTCCAGCTGAGCCAGAACCCCCGTTCTGAAGAACATTTTACTCTGACCAATGCGATACAGGTTTGGATCCAGATCCAAGTGCTTTACCTGTGGGTGGGAAGGTAAATAAAATCTTGTTTTTTAGTATCATTTTAATTTGCTGCTTGTAAAATAAAAACTCACCATCAGACAGCACGCCTGCTTTCCATCCATGAAGCCTTTAGGGATGGCGCTGGCAGCCAGTATCTCATACCTGCAAACAGGTGAGGTCTTGGGATAAAGTGCTTTGCCAAAGTTTTACAAATGATGACCCCTTGACATAAACTTCAATGTATTATTATAATGCCTTTTAATTAGGGATACACGATATGTCTGCATTAACATCGGTATAGGCCGATGTTAGTCATTTTTTAACATATAAATATGAGCCAAATTAGTAAAACTGGGCTGATATTAACAAGCAATGTTTATTTCCATCTGTGGCTGTTTGTGTATCTGGAGGAGGGGGGTTGGTCATGTGGTATCTGTTTGGTCATGTGACAGAGATAGGGATGCAGTGCAGGATTGTGGGTGTTTAACTGAAGCAGAGAACCAATGTCAGGGTTGAGGTCATTTTTTCACAATGTTGAAAGGGTAGGGAAATATATTTAATACCAGTAAATATCGATGAATGTCGGTTATCGGTCATAACAGCTATATTAGTTTCGGATATCGGCCCAAATGTTCCTATTGGTGCATCCCTACTTTAAATGTGAACAACAGTCACTAAACATGCTCCATTTACCTCTGTCTGAACTCCTGGAAAACGATGCGGTTCGGAAATCCCTGCCTGCAGATCCGGATGCCCTCCAGCACTCCGTTACACCTAAGCTGCTCCAGCACCAGGTTGGCGTCCATCTTACCGGCCTGCAGAACCGCAGCAACAGGCAGTGACAGTACAAACAGACTGTGCCTCCTGTCAGCAGCCAGATGCAGATAAAACCACCACTCACCCTCTTCTCGTGGTTGGGAATGATGCAGCGGACGAAGTTGGGCTGCGTGTTGTGCAGCGTGGTCATCAGTTTGCCCAAAGACTCCTTGTACAGCTGACCCACCGTACGAAACATTCCCTTTTTGGATTTGGTGGAACTGGGCACAGAACTCTCCGACATTTTGGTGATCGTATCAAGGCCCACCACTCGATCCACTGAAGGAGAAGAAGTACCATTGTGTTACCACAGCAGCAGATTGCATCTAAAGGAGTTTGAATGTGTCTCATCGGAGGTCCGACCGTCTTTCCACAAGTCCTGGATGAAGCTGCTGGAGGAGTTGTTGAGTAGAGCCGTCACGTTGTCATTCAGAGGATCCATGTTCTTAGTCAGCCAGCTGGCTGAATTATAATCAACCTGGAAGTAGAAAGTAGACGTTCTGCAGATAAAGAAAACTGGTAATGTCTCAGTAACTTGGTAATGGGGTGTTTCTGTCTTAAAATGACAAGGGAGAGGTGTTGAGCTCTTATTTCGTAATATTGTGCTTCTAGGTGGGCATAAAAGCATGTAATATTTTAAAGTAGTTTTCCAAGTCTTCTGAAGGTCTTCCTTAGACTTCTGCTGCTTTCTCACCAACTTGAGCCCGAACCAACTGGCTGGTTGTAACTGGACCGTTACATGCCAACAATAACAGGCAACAAAATCATGTTTCTTTACCACAAGGAAGGACAATTTGAGTCAATATCGATATTAAATGTATTTATGCCGTGTACCGAAATAAAACCCATCAGAATTCTGAGAGTTTCTTCTATTAGCGCCACCTTCTGGCGCGTTTGTTTGAAAGTCGCCTGTGTCCCCTGATCTAGAAGATACAGTCACCGGTAGCTTCTGTCCAAAAACTATGAGCTGTAATAGAAATCTTGAAGTATTAACGGTAGAACCCCCTGAAAGACACGAGTGTAAATTCTTGTGTCTACAGCGTTGGATGGTGTTCATGGAGGAGTTTCTAAACTCATTTGGTGAAAAGATGTGAATTTTACACATTTTCTTCCAGAGTTTATCTTTTATCTTTACTGAATGTCATAGCAGATTTTTACCAACTGAGACTCATATTTTGAGGTCTTTTTTAAAGAGAGGAGCGATGAACCAAAATCATTTCGGTTCTACAACAATTTTGACAATAGTAATAAATGTGCTTTTAAAGCTAATGCATTGGCTGGAAATGTGTAAACATCAACCCAAATCTGCAGAGAAAAGCTCTAAAAGACCTTCAGGAAGCATAGAGAACTGTTGATCAAGACCACTGTGGCAGGGGTGTCAACCTCTAGTCCTGCAGTTTTTAGATGTGTCCCTGGTCTAACACAACCCAATCTAATGTCTAAATAGCCACCACACCATGTAGCCAAGCCCTACAGAGTGCTACTGATGACCTATTAATTTGA
The DNA here is from genome assembly GCF_021462225.1 of Girardinichthys multiradiatus. NCBI lineage: Eukaryota > Metazoa > Chordata > Actinopteri > Cyprinodontiformes > Goodeidae > Girardinichthys > Girardinichthys multiradiatus. The sequence continues at coordinate 38,000,522 of NC_061818.1, read as the reverse complement.
ACCAGTTGGGATGAAGCAGAGAAACATCTAAAAGATGTACAGTAGTACTCCTAGAGGACTGGAGACACCTGAGGTGTAGAAGGTTCCAGGAACATCTAGCTGATTGGAGGGAGAATATAAAGAAATGAGGAGTGGGTCAGGGTTACCTTTCCAGCGTAGTGCAGCACCGTGAACATCAGTTTATCCTTGTGTTGTTTGGGTTTAGAGAACTTCACGTGACCTGTGTGGGTGTTCAGAAGCTTGTCCACGAACGACTGATCGGTGGCCTTCGGGAACCAGCACTCCTCATCCAGCAGTGCCAGGATGCCTGGGGGATTGTTCTGGAAAACGTTGGAACATAAAGATATCACTGACAGAGAACACCTTTACTTTTGGTCTAATATCACTCCAGCTTTTTGTAGCAGAAAATTATGTGGAATTTAATTCATAAAGACGTTTCTGGGAGAATGAGGAGGTCTTAATAAATCTGTGTCCTTGTCTGCAGACTGAAAAGCTCTGTGTTAATTTTTTATGTGAAAACCTGCAGAGGACTAAGCATCTTCTGAATACCATGAAGCTCATGGAGTGACAGCATGCTTGCAGATGCGCTCACCGGCCTCTCAATGAGCTCGATGCAGGGCTGCAGGTCCAGGCCAAAGTCGATGAAGTTCCACTCTATTCCCTCTCTCTTGTACTCCTCCTGCTCCAGGATGAACATGGTGTGGTTGAAGAGCTGCTGCAGCCGCTCGTTGGTGTAGTTGATGCAGAGCTGCTCGAACGAGTTGTCCTGAAGGAGAAACTCTGAATGTCAGAAAAAAAAAAACAGAAATCTGGTGAAACCAACAAATAAGCCACGTTCTTCAGGAAGAATTCACCTCAAAAATCTCAAAGCCAGCAATGTCCAGGATTCCCAGGAAGGACGACGACTGTCTCTTGCTCTTGTCCAGCGTCTTGTTGACTCTAGCGAGGATCCAGCGGAACAAGCGCTCGTACATGGCCTTAGCCAGAGCCTCCACGGCAAAATCGGCCTGAAGGTGATGGACAATTTTAAAAAAATAGTTTGAATCAAATTATGTGAAATGGTGCATGGTTGTCTCCTGTTCAGAACCTGCTGTTTGGTCTGGGCCTTCTGCACCACCTCCCTCCCCACTTTGATTCTGGGTGTGAGGATGGCGCGGGTGAAGTCGGTCACGTTGATGCCCTGCAGGTGGCACACCTTCTGTGCCGCTGTGGTTGAAATGGAAGAAGGTGTCAGAGAAGCTACAGGGTTTCCTCACAGATCTGGTATTGGAGTGTTTTAATGGTTACCCGTGTTTTCAGGCATGGTGGCCTGCTCGCTGTTCCTCTCCTTCTCAAACTTGATGTTTCCCAGCTGGAGAACAGTGGACACCACCTTCAACATGCCTGCAGGTTAAAATACCTTTATAATTATTCTAACAGTTTAAACCCTGGTTTCTTCTTTTAAAATATGATTTATATTGTTTTTAGAACAATTCCTATACATCCACCCACCCATCCATCCATCCACCAACCCACCCATCCATCCACCCACCCATCCATCCATCCATCCATCCACCCACCCACTCATCCATCCACCCACCCACCCCTCCATCCATCCACCAACCCACCCATCCATCCACCCACCCATCCATCCATCCATCCATCCACCAACCCACCCATCCGTCCGTCCGTCCATCCATCCATCCATCCATCCATCCATCCACCCATCCATCCACCCACCAACCCATCCATCCATCCATCCACCCACCCATCCATCCATCCACCAACCCACCCATCCATCCACCAACCCACCCATCCACCCACCCACCCATCCATCCATCCATCCATCCACCCACCCATCCATCCATCCACCAACCCACCCATCCATCCACCCACCCATCCATCCACCCACCCATCCATCCATCCACCAACCCACCCACCCATCCATCCGTCCGTCCGTCCATCCACCCAACCATCCGTCCGTCCGTCCATCCATCCATCCATCCATCCATCCATCCATCCATCAACCCACCCATCTATCCACCCACCCATCCATCCATCCACCAATCCACCCACCCATCCATCCATCCACCAACCCACCCACCCATCCATCCGTCCGTCCGTCCATCCATCCATCCATCCATCCATCCATCCATCCATCAACCCACCCATCTATCCACCCACCCATCCATCCATCCACCAATCCACCCACCCATCCATCCGTCCGTCCGTCCATCCATCCATCCATCCATCCATCCATCCATCCATCAACCCACCCATCCATCCACCCACCCATCCATCCATCCACCAATCCACCCACCCATCCATCCATCCACCAACCCACCCACCCAACCATCCGTCCGTCCGTCCATCCATCCATCCACCAACCCACCCACCCATCCATCCGTCCGTCCGTCCATCCATCCATCCATCCATCCATCCATCCATCCATCAACCCACCCATCCATCCACCCACCCACCCATCCATCCATCCACCAATCCACCCACCCATCCATCCATCCACCCACCCACCCATCCACCCACCCACCCATCCACCCTCCCATCCATCCATCCACCCACCCACCCACCCATCAACCCATCCATCCATCCATCCATCCATCCATCCATCCATCCATCCATCCATCCATCCATCCATCCATCCATCCACCCTCCCATCTATCCACCCACCCACCCACCCATCCACCCATCCATCCATCCATCCATCCATCCATCCACCCACCCACCCATCCACCCATCCATCCATCCATCCATCCATCCACCCTCCCATCCATCCACCCACCCACCCATCCATCCACCCATCCACCCTCCCATCCATCCATCCATCCACCCACCCACCCACCCATCCACCCATCCATCCATCCATCCATCCATCCATCCATCCATCCATCCATCCATCCACCCTCCCATCCATTCACCCACCCATCCACCCATCCATCCATCCATCATCCATCCACCCTCCCATCCATCCACCCACCCACCTACCCATCCATCCACCCATCCACCCTCCCATCCATCCATCCATCCACCCACCCACCCACTCACTGACTTACATTTTCAGATACAGAGCTCAAAAATACAACAATTAAAAAAGCAGCTAAATTATTGCAGTAATTACCATGAAACATTAAACCAAACAACAGAAATGGTTTTCAGGATGTCTATAAGTACCTAATCTCTCCTCATCTGTAAAGCCCATGATCTCCATTGCTTCCAGAGTCTCGTCAAAAAGCTCATCATCCTGCTGACCGGGAATCTCCACGTTACCCGCTATCAGGAAGCGGTAGCTGTTGAAGTCCTCCAACAGCAGCTCCTCTACAAGAACACAAATCTATAGAGTTATTATCCAGGAACCCAGATATGATCGACCTTCGCCGCCATTGCTGCAGAGCAAGGAAACGAGGAGCTTCTTCTTAAAGAGAAACATTTTAGGGACCGGAGGAAACTTATCTTCATCTGATCTTGTAGCAAGTGAAACATTCACAAATGTTTTTATTTTACTCTAAACTCTGATCCTCTCACCCCTCATCTTGTCTTTTGCTCCAGCCACCATGTAGTAGAAGATGTGAAAGGCTCTCTCTGTGTTCCCTTGTCGAATGCAGCGTGACTTCTCCAGCAGATCTGTTCAATTTGGATGGAGTTAAGCAGATAATCTTTACATCGGTTGATTTAGGAAGAAGAAGGTGGGAAAACTTTTCTGAAAAAGGATACAGGTGTCAATGTTTGCCCCGACAAGGAAGCCAGTCACGTCAAAGTTAAGTTTGATGAATTTCCCCTGTGGAAGGACAGCAGACCTGTGAAACATCACGGTGGTTCCTCGAATGTCTCTTAGGTTAAAGTAGAAGAAAATGCACCTTCATCTATCCTCTAAAATTATTTAAATCTAACTTTAAGTTACACGAAATTCAAAACTTTGTGGGAAAAACAAGTGCACCCAGAGCAAGCAAAAACTCTCGTTTTCTGTCTGACTTTATGTCTCTCACTCTGTTGTGAAGGTATTTTGGAATGTTCCTCAATTCATTGAGGTTTGCTGATATTCATTTCTGAAAAGCTCTATGAAGCTCATGGTCCACTGTGAGGTGTCCAGGACCTGTGGCTGCAAAACAAGCCCAAGGCACTAGCCCTCCACCACCGTGCTTGACAGCTGGTGTGAAATGTTGGTGCTGATGTGCTGCTTTTGGGTTTCTCCAAACATAGATCCAGAAAACATGGACAAACATCTCTCCGTTGGTCTCATCTTTCCAAAGAAAATTCTTCCAGAGGTCTTGCACTCCTTTCAGATGCAACTTTGCAAATGTACGTTTACATAAAACAAGGTATACTTTCTTTTCTTACATGTCTGCATTTTTGTGTCTGAATTTAGCATAGACTTACAAATCTGGACGAGTTGTCGTTCTTGATTGTCTTGGCGTTGCCAAAGGCCTCCAGGATGGGATTAGCCTGCAGCAGCTGCTTTTCCAGCTCCCCCTGGAGTCCATAAACAGGTCAGACATTATTTAATGGATTACTGTTGTTTAGTCCAATATCATGCATAAGACTCGTCCAAACTAAACACAGAGGAGGACGAAACAGGTTTTTACTCACATAGGCCAGAGATCCTGACTGCTGCTGCAGGATGAGTCAGAAAAACAAGTAATTAAGAATGTTTCTGTTGTTTTTAACGGTCTGCGGGTTATTTTTTCTTCAACTAATTCAGATTTTCTTTCCTCAAAAAGTAACTTGTGAAACAGCGAAGCAGAGAAGGCTAGAGATCAAGCAGCAATGAATCCTCAGTCAGAAAACTCACTTTTTAATAAAACATGACTGTAACTGTCAGCTAGTGTTATGGAGGATTTATGAGGTAATATGAACTCTAACTTATTTCTTTTTGCCATTTTTTCTCATTCAGATGGGTGCAAAAGAAAACCAAAAGCCCCAGCAGCTGCAGCAGGAGGAAGAAAAAACCTTCTCACCTTGGCCACAGCTGCAGCAACCGATTCCTGTCATGTACAGTAAAATATTTCCTTTATTTATACTTTAAATTTATACTTTAACACGTTCAGATGGATGCAACATTCATAGGTTAGAGTCAACAATCTATTGCACAATAAAATATTAAACTGGATTTAAATCAATAAAGGGCGTGATATGAAAAGCAAACATTCAGCCACTTCTCATTGATAATATCCATTCATTCCTGAATTTCAGGCTGCATCACATCGCCAAAATTATTCGGAAATGTAGGACAAGGAGTGAGCCAGAGGTTTTGGGAAGCAAACCTGTTTAGGGGATAATGATAAAATGTATTTAATACACTCAGTAACCAGTTTATATAGGTAAACTTGACAGTACCGTTTAGGGATTGCCTGTAGAAACAACTTAATTCTTTGTCAAAAAGAATCAACAAGGTGTCCGAAACATGTTGGTCCATATTGACATGATAGCATCACACAGTTGCAGACTGATCAATTGAACATCCCATAACCAGAATCTCCTGTTCCACCACATCCCAAAGATGCTTGGCTGGATTAGGATCTTTTGACTGTGGAGGCCCCTGGAGTTCAGTGAACTCTTCATGTTCAAGAAACCAGTTTGAGGTGATTTTAGCTTTATGACATGGAGCATCGTCATGATCCTCCACCTTGTCTACAAATGCTGTTTGGCTTGTATCCTGTCCTGAGCTATCTCCTCTCCTCAATTTTTTCTCCTTTCTGCTGAGGTTGTCCTACTCAAACATACCAATTCGAACAATTTCCACTCTATGACAGAGTGGAAATTTTATGCAGAAAAGATAAATAACCTAACATGTTTGTTTTTGGACCGCGGTAGTAATCCGGGCCACCCATGCATATTCATGGAGAACAGGAAGGCCGCAGACGCAATTTAAACCCTGGACCTCCTTGATGCAAGTCATCAGGGTGAACAGCTGCACAGAATAGGACAAAATGACAGCTGGAAAGTCTTGAAGTATTGGGAGAAACATTACAGAGTGGGAAAAGCTTCCCTGAAACAATATTCTGAAGAGTGCAGCAGCCGAAAATGCAGACATTTCTCAGATTTAAACTGTCCGAGAGTAACATAAAACTCAAAGAATATGCAAGAATCAAAAATGTATTTTTCTTTTCTTCAAGCTTTTTCATGAAATTCCTACTCACAGGGTTGACGTCCTTCTTGCCTTTATGTGACGAGGCGACGACGGCGAGGTACTGAATCACCTTCTTGGTGTTTTCCGTCTTTCCTGCTCCAGACTCACCACTAATTGGAAAAATGGGATGGAAAAACTGTCTTTCACTCTGTAATAGGCAACAAACATCTGAATATCTGTTCATCTTTATTTTTCATACTAATAATATTTATTTTCTAAGTGTAGTTTCTCAGACGTAAATAATATTTTTCTTTTTTCTTAATATATAATAAACATTTGTAGGTTTTATGACTGACAGGACTAAAAACATTTTAATCTTAAGGGTTAACTCTTCCTTATATCATGCGATTGTGCACTGCCTACTTAAAGTGATGATTTGTACTCAAATGGCGTGTTTTGACTCACGTGCAGAGAATAGACTGATCCTCACGATCTGTGAAGAGCGAGAGAGAAGATACTGTGAGGTTGACCTGAACTCTGAGGCGAACCTTTTTTTTATCTAATGTGAAAGTAAACAGCTCTAAGATATGTCTCCATCAGTCTAAATATAGTAGGTGGATGCAGGGCTCTGTCACTGTGATCTGGGCTGACTGCTCCATGTATGGCTGTTCTGGGGCCGAATGGAAAGTTCGGAGGTAGTTTGAGGTCGGCACGCTCCGAGGCTTCAGTCAGGTCTGTTCACGGCCAACACTCCTCACTCATCTGGAAGCTGAGTACATCCATCTACTCGTGCAGTTTTAGGAAGTTTCTATATTTCCACACTGCTGAGAAGGTTAGAGCTATTGTTGGAAGATGGGATTGTTCTGTCAGGAATAATAGGTAGTTTCCACAGGATTAACAGACCAGTCTAAACTATATCTTCCATGTTGGGTTTCATAAACTATTTCAAACACCTGCAGATGATGGCTTAAACAGTCAAAGGTCTATGGAAGCCCTGAAAGGCAAATGTACAGATTTTTAGTTTCTTAAGGCTTCGACTACACTACATTTTTACTTTTCACCTCAAACTCAGTAACATCAGATGAAAATGTGACCGTGGCTGGTGGTTTTCCAAAAAACACTTGTGTTGCTCGTTATTTATTACAAGTTGGAAACAAATGCCTGACATGGACTTCCTCTATAAGGGGGCAGGTTCATATACAGAAATACTATCTTAAAGTAAATCAAACTTTTATTGCAGTAGCAGAATTTCACAATGCCACATTAAGGAAAAATTGTGTCTATGAAAATCACCGTTGTCACACTAATTGAGTACCCTGCTGTTAATAATAATAATATTGATTTGTATTTTTCCTTTTTTGCTAACAGGTCAGCACTTAGTCTTCTAACATTTCGCTACGTTGCAGATAACCCACAGTATCAGAGATCCTCCACCATACTTCACTGTGGGCATGAGGTGCTTTTCCACATGTTCATCCTTTGTTTCACAGCAAAACCACCTAGAGTGTTTGTTGCTTAAAAAGCTCAGTCTTAGCCTCATCTGACCAAAACACACAGTTCCAGCTGAAATCCCAGTGGGTTTAAGTAAACTCCACGTCTCTGTTCGTAATGGTGGGACACAAAAGGATTTTTCCTACCAAACAACCATGCCACTCAGCAAGGAAGAAGCCACTACTCCAGAAACATAAACAACATGTTTTCGTTCTGATGAAACTAAAACTGAAGAGTTTGGCCATAATGATTAATTTTATATTTAGAGGAATAAGCTTGCAAGCCTAAGAGCAACATTCCAACTGCAAAGCATGGGGGTGGCAGGATTATGCTGCGGGGGTATTTTGCTGCAGGAGGGACTGGTGCACTTCGCAAAATAGACGGCATCATGAGGAAAGGACATTTTGTGGGAATATTGAAGCAACATCTTAAGACCTCAGCTAGGAAATTTCAAATGGACAATGAGCCTTGGTGTGCTGCCAATATAATTACAAAGTGGTTTAAGGACAACACGATCCACAAACTTGGCTTGGTTACACCTGCTCTATCAGGAGGAATGGGCCAAAATTCCAGCAAACTTTGGCAGGAAGCTTATATGCAGAAAAATATTATAGAACAGAACCGTTTCAATAAACTGGGACAAATGAGATTTGTATTTTTTGACATAAATGGGGAGTTTTTCTGGAATCTGAATGATAGTCAAACAAGGGTTACCCTGCAACATGTTCCTGTAGGCGTTGTCCGTGATAGAGTAGATGTGTGGTGGCACTTCGTGGCGTTTCTTGCCCTTGTACATCTCGATGATCTTTTCCGAGTATATTGGCAGCATCTTGTAGGGATTCACCACCACGCAGAACAGACCCGAGTACGTCTGGGGAGGAAAGAAGCCCAAGTTATGTTCCAACAAGTCTAAAGTTTTACCTGGATTACTGTTAAACATATCCTTCTGTTTTACTATAAATGGCCTGAAACTTGTTCTCTGTACTAATGCTGTTAATGAAACTCCATGAATGTCCAGCATTAACCTGATCTGCACATGTGTGGAAACTTTTCCATAAGAATGAATAGGCACAGCATTACCACTCTCCCTTCTGCTCCCCTTGTTAATGCTCTTACAAGGACTCCCAGAGATGTCTGACTGTAATTTATACATTCAGCAACTTATTAAACTTTTTAAAACTGAAAAGGATAAACAAAGCATAAGCTGTTGAATCTGCCAGAACATCCTCAGTCCAGGAAGAGAGCACAGCTGCTTATCTCCATCCTTAAATGGAGACTTTCAGACCTAAATGTGGACTAAAATTGAACTTCACAGGTTTTCTATGGATCTTTCTTTTCTGCAGTCACCTGGTGACTCTAACCTTTTATAGATTTAATAAAGTTCTTAGACTTTTCAGCTCTGAAAGTGAAATGTTCACCAGACTCTGTGGTAAACTGTAAATGTTGGCATGCTAAATTATTTTAGCTAAAGTTAGCTTTAGCATACAAGAAGAAAAACACTGACCCGGGATTTTCCTAAAGCATTAACTTTGTTTTAAATGCCCACTCGTTCACCTTTCAACTGTTCATTTCTATTCACTGTACAGTACACCACAACTGCATCATATTATAAATACATGTAAAAAAGATTATTCAAGTCAGTTTTAGAATACTAAAAAAAGATAACGACAAGTAAGCGTTGATGTTATGTTAGCATCACATTAACATGCTAACATCACTTGTAGCATGCTAACAATGCTGTAATCTCTGATGCAAGCTGAAAAACAATTAGCTGGGATGCTAGCTGATATCGGATTTAAGATTCTGCACCAACCCAAACATCAAAATCCAATATGGCTGCCACTCATAAGCAGAGGTGGGTTGCACTCAAGTGAAAGTATAACTACTTCAATATATTGTTACTCGTGTAGAACGTGTTTGTTCCTCATCCAGTGAAGTAACTAGAGGTGGTGGAGTAGCCAGAAATTGCACACAGAGTAACATTACTTCATAATAATATTACTGAAGTAGAAGTACAACATTTGAAGCAGTAAAACGACTACATGAAATTGTTTTTCAAAAACCTGCTTAAGTAAATGTAACTGAGTAAATTAAGTAGTTACTACCCACTTCTGGTCATAAACCGTTTATTTGCTCTCCTGCTGGTTTGTATCTCATTAGATATGATTGGGTTGAATTGACTTTGTAAAAGGCCTTGAGACGACCTGTTGTGAATTGGCGCTATATAAATAAACTGAACTGAATCACATCAGTTGCAGACGTCTATTTGAGAGCATGCTGCTTTAATGTTTGAATCCAAACACTGCAGAAAAATACCTTGTAATCAGCTTGTAATACTAGTAGTAGGCAGCCTAGAAACTGAGGACAACATTTAGCAATTTAGCTGATTTCCAACATGTAACTGGAACAACCGTTAAGTTGGGTGTACGTTAAGTGATTTCAACATATGACATTTGACCTCTGAGGAAAAGGAAATGCAGCCTAACATTAGCATGCAAAGTGAAAATTAGCCATAGAAGGTTAATTGCAGAATTGTTTAGTCAAATCAGCGTTAGCATGATGCATTAGTTGAGGCCACAGTGCAGCTATTTAAAAGAAGTAACATACAACAAGCTTCACACTTTCACTGCATCACCTGAAGAAGTTCCAGTGGACAATATAGTGGATAAAAACTTATATTTTAATTTTAAATGCCACAACAAAACTGCTGACTTACTGACTAGTAGAGTGCATCTTGAGCATGTTTTAATTGTCTCTTATCCTTTTACTCAAGTTTTGAAGAACATGATAAAGAATTTGGAGGTGTTTCTCACATAGATCAGGCTGGAGAAGTATCTCTCTCGCAGGTTATGCAGGACGGATGCTTCATTGAGAAAAGTGAGAGCAGCCATATCCTCTACTTTACTGAACTTGGGTGGGTTCATCTTCTGGATGTCATCTTTGTTCACCGTTGCCTTCTGTCCGTTGGAGAGCTCCACCAGGACCTGAAGTACACGGTCAAGAGAAGAAAATCCAAACCCAGGGAAAGAGACCCTGTTTACATCTCTTGGCATGTTGAGGGTCTCAGTTTAAAGAGAAACAGCATTAAACTCAGATATGGTGAAAATATGTCCTGATAACAGGTGCCATGTTTTAAGAAGGTATCAGTTTGCATCAGTAGGTGGCAGAGTTTCATCATGAACCTCTTAAGTTTACAATATTTTTAGTTTAATATTGAAATGTAAATATACCAGAAACATAATTTAAAACCATTTGTGAACTCTCATTAATAACATTTAATTATTACCCTATGAGTCAATGTCCTAAGCAGAACATAGCCAGGAAGTATCTATTATTGTAAAAAAATGTTTTTCACCTGTTTTGATTCAAATTTGGTTGTTTTAGACTAAAATTATAAAATCAGATCACTCTACTGCAGGTGCAACACCGACAGGAGCAAATAAAGCAGTGTACCATGATTTATCTGTGGTGCTGTGACTGTTTTTTGTATGTAAATCTATAGCACTGGAAGTCGAAAATGTAACAGCAATGAATCGAGAACAGAAGACAAGCAATCAATAAGTCAGGTGGAGTTTGATAAGGAGGGGCGAGGTGTAAACTCTCTCCTTCTACAATGGATTGACCAACAGAGCGGGTGTACATCTGAAAACATGGTTGGTTTTATTTGATAAACCACCAATACTAGAGCCAAAAAGACTGTTCCAAACAAAATATATCTCTAAGCTTATCATCATTCTGAGAGAAGTGCTGGACAGACTGTGAGAAAGGGAAAGCAGCTGAGATTCACTGGTTTTACTTGTGCATGCTTCAGTGTGCCATCTGCATCGAAATGGTCATTTTCACCATGCTTCTTTAAAACCTGGTCAAGAGTAAGGACGTGAATAAAATAAAGTAATAGGGGCCAAGGAATGATCCCTGAGGAATGCCACAACTCAGTTTAGCTAATGAGGGGGTAAAATTAGATAAATTGGATCAACATAGTACCATTATCTGTACCTGTTCTCCCTTCTCCTCCTTGATACTAGCGGGTTCGAATCCTTCCCTCTCTGATGGGACCCACACCATCTTCTTGGCCGCCCAGTCAGCCTGGGCCACCCCACTGTTATGGAAGTCGTTTTCCAGGAAGAGGTACTTGCTGTCATCGACGGAGAGGTCGGCCATGTTGGAAGGGTCAGGGGGGGCGGTGTGCAGGATGGAAGCGTCAGCAGCAGCAATGGAGATGTTTGCAGGAGACCCAGAGGTGGTAGGGCTGATGCTGGGGTTGGTGTCACTTTCTAGAGCAGTGGTTGGGGTTGATGTGACCTCTAACTGTTTAATCTCTGGCCTGCCGATGTCACATGAGTAAAACATCAACACATTTGGTTAATTAGGGCACTTTACGACAGCAAATACAACATATAACCAACTGAAAATTAGAATTTTAATTTCTTGCAACAATTACAGCAGAATTATGATATTGTGAGTGCCGCTGAAACTGTTTTTGATTTTAGACCATGTTTAAGACCCTTTTCTTGTCTGTTTATGGTGCAGTTGGATTTTGATCCTAAATCTGGAAATCCTTCCTCCCATGCCACCATGGTTCCTGTTATAAATCCACCGAGAATAGCCCTCAATCTAAACCCAAGAGGACCACTATTGCAGTGGTAGTCCAAGATGGACAACCTGAGGTAAGACCAAAGAAATGACTCGGTCAAAGCACATATAATGCTCTGTTTCACTAAAGGCATCCCCGCCATAGGTCACAGTATAAAAGATCTGCAAAAATATGAATTTAGGAAAAATGCAACAATCGTAACTAGATTTATAAAGATTTATATCAAATAAAAAAAACTATGCTGTATAAGTAAACAGGCATAGGAGGGAATGGAAGCCTGGGACAGTCGGTTTTCCATTTAAGGGCTCTGTTTCATCTGCATGAAGGTAGCTGGTCATAGCTGTAGTATACCATCCCATTTATTAAATTAGAATATGCACGTAGATGAGGCTTGTTTGTATGATTAAAAGTTCCTTTTAAACATAACAATAGTACAAAAATAACCATAATACCTTTAAGCAGGCTTTAAACATCCTTTTCATTAAGCCCACATTTCTGTATTAAATTGGTCTGATGTATTATTGTAATCTTAAATGTTGTGTTTATATTAGCTGTAAGTGGGAAAAGATTATGATTATTAGAAATTATGCTTGAAAACATTAATCTATGTGTAATTAATCTATATAATGTGTTTCACTTAGTGAACTGAAATAAATTAACTTTTTTATAATCTAATTTGTTGAAAATGACTGTTTATGAAGATGTTTTTGGACTAGCCTGACCGCAGTACATTCAAGAATGTTCTTTAGAGTAAAATATGGCTTTTTATCAAGCAACTTTATAGACATTTATACCATAATCTAAATTTACTGAACCCGAGGCACCATCAGAAAACAGAACCTGAACTCCAACTGTTTGTCTTCTCCTTCAAAAAGATTGTGGGTAAAATTAGTTTGTCTTCGAAAGCATTTCCTAGCAAGGATATACGGATATCCATACAGATGCTGGTCATTCCCAACCTTTTAGGTTCTCAAATGCTGCTGTTCACCACAGAAAGCCTCATACTGACTATCCATGTATTCGTAGCTGCGAGGAGGATGATTCTGACTCCGTTTGACAGCGGATGATTTAAAGCATGGTCCAGTTAAAGTCCAGTCCTCGAGTCCTTGCAACGTTTAGATGCATCCCTCCTTCCAGCTCTGCAAATTCCTGCAGGAATGATGTCGGAGGGAATTTAGCCCTTTAAATTTGGTGTTAGAGCAGGGATGCATCCAAAAGTTGCATGATAGTAGCTCTCCAGGGCTGGACTTGAGAATCCTTGCTTTAAAGTAATTTTCTGTAATTTACTTATTGTCCACTGTAAGGAAATTTGATTATATGACCCTAAAAAACAATGTTTATCATTAGGAGGTTAATTAAACTTATTTTTGATTTGATCAGGGTCGGAGTTGATCCAAAACAGGATCAGAAATAAATAGAAATGGGATTTAATTACATGGTTTTCAGAAAGGGATATCACTTAAATTGGATTTTTAAATTAGATTTGAGCATTTTATGACCATTTAGCTCTATAAATTCTAAAAATACTGAAATATACTGATATACCATGGTTTAAGATTATTTGCTTACAGGTACAAAACAGGTGAAACAGAAGTTTCAAGAAGAAATGTCATCGAATATCCAGCTAACTAAATCTCAGTGACCACTCAACGTTTTAAATATAGTTTAGCTTTCAATGTGCTTAATAGAGTTATGCAAATAATACTAAAAACTCATCTCTGAAAAACCTTCTGAACCTACTGTCTTTTTACTTCCTGCTTCTTCACACCGATTACATGCAGACAAACGTGCTTAGATAAAACAGGCATCAGCTCATCCTTTCTCCACCTCCTTCCTCCATCTATGACTCAAACCCGCTGCCTTTGCATCTGCACATCAGACAGATCCACCTGCATTTAGTTTTAGTGATCTGTCCCACTAATTACTGCTGATAACAACCTTGGCACATTTCCCTCGCTTTGCATTGAGCTACTTACTCACTTATCCTGGTCTGTGGATCTTCCTGCAGGTCACAAAGCTTCTCTGACCTCCCATTGAACAGCAGGTAATAAAACATGTAAAGCAGCACACAGATAACCCCCATAGTCAAACAGCAGAGCTGCCATCCTGGAATGCCCATGTTTGGCTAACCCTTTGCTCCTGGTAGCCTGGTAGCCCACACTGGGATGCTGAGAAGAACTTCGCTGGCATTTCACCTTATAAGGTGCAGCCGCTCCTGAGTTCAATCAAGCTTAGCATTTACACCAAAATGGTGCCATGTCAGAGGATGTACCCATGTGTGGCAGCAGCACCACAGCATGCAAGAACAAATCAATATGCAGGATCTTAATGCAGACTTTGCTTTTATAAAAACTGTAAACAAGAAAAACTTGCTGCTCTTAAAATAGTTTTAAACAGATTTTAACATAAAATATTCATCCTGTTGACGTGTAATAAAGAACTATTACTGCACTTCTTTGGCTTGGACGGTCATTTAGCACACCTAACTTTACTATTTGCATAATTGAGCAGGTTATTTAAGCTGAATCATCTGTATGGAAGCTGTATTAATCATATATATTGAAGCAGAGAGTTAATTTCATACTAATAGTAAGAGGGAAAACCTGGGGTCCGTACTTACTGCTCTGTGTCCTCAGTGCAGGATGCTGGCTGAACTCCAGGGAAGTGAGAGTATCAGGTCAGGTGAAAGAAGTGATGCTGATGATGTCGCCCTTCCTCCTCCTCTCTATTTAAAACAGCCCGTGACACCTGGGGTGGAGCGGCACACCGCCACCCGCCTTCTTTCCACATTTGGGGGATCTCCATCTAGTCAGACAAAAGGAGCTTTTATCTGCCCACATTCAGCTTCTCCTGCCTATCCCTCATTACCACCGGTGTATGGTCAGTAATGCATCAACAGTAGTACCTGTGGAGCAACATAAAAAGCCATTTTTAAAGCAAACACACGTTTTTATTACACATTTAATTTCTGCCACTTAATGCTTTTATTCCCAAACATTTCAGAGTAAAATTTGTTTCCACTCTTGGTCCTTTTTCTTCCTGTTTTCTGTAATTCTCTCTAAAATGTTGAACATCACCTTCTGCACCAATACCTGTCAGACGACCAGTTCTTCCAGTGGCTATCTTGGACAGAGGTGGATTCTTTATCTGCTCTTCTTGTCCACATAACCTCAGCCCTGTGCATGTAAATGCACTCACACCCACCCATCTGCTGCCGATGTTGAGCAAGCTCTGTGCTGGTGGTATCTGCAATACCCTCAACAGGATAACACAGTCCGAAGGCTTTCTGGACCTTCATAGGCATCATGCAGTCTTCTTCTCAGCAGCTAAACTTTTAACCTTGAAATCCTCAATAAGCCATATTAGCTGCCGTATTCTCAGCAGCTGGTTTCTGCATGTGAGGCAGATTTGATGCAAAGTGAGTGATGATGGCTGCACGCTTCTCTTTGGATGGTGACTTCAGCACATCTACATCTCTTTCACACTAATCAGTCTGCTGATTAGATTTCAGCTAGACTCTTTGACAGCTTCACCTGTGCTGATGATACAACTATACTGACATGAAGTTAGCTGATCCGTTTGGGATTAATACAATCTAAATGTTTTGATTTAATGAAACAGTTTGTAATGAATTAATCTGCATCTGATTATTCTGCACAACAAGCTCAGGGTCTTGTTCACGAGTGAGGGAATAATGGAGCGGGAGATCGACAGACGGATCGTGTGGCTGCCGCAGTAATGGGGGCGATGTGCTGGTCCGTTGTGGTGAAGAGAGAGCTGAGCTGAAAAGCGAAGGTCTCGATTTACCGGTCGGTCTACGTTCCTACCCTCACCCATGGCCAGTAACTTTGGGTCATGACCGAAAGAACGAGTTCCTGGGTACAAGCGGCTGAAATGAGCTTCCACCATAGGGTGGCCGGGCACTCCCTTAGAGATAGGGTGAGGAGCTCGGCCATCCGGGAGGGGCTCAGAGTAGAGCCGCTGCTCCTCCACATCGAGAGGAGCCAGATGAGGTGGCATCTATACCGGATGCCACCTCAACTATTCTGGAATTGCGCCGCTCAAGGTGGCAGCAGGTTGGAGTAGCTCTGTTACTTTTGATTCTGATTTATTCTTTTTTGGGAACTATTCCTCTTGTGGTGGATACAGATGATTTTTACTGCCACATTCTTAAAATCTTAAGAATTTTAAAGTGAATTCAAAGAGAGCTGAGCCGAAAAGCGAAGATCTCGATTTACCAGTCGGTCTACATTCCTACCCTCACCTATGGCCAGTAACTTTGGGTCATGACCGAAAGAACGAGTTCCCGGGTACAAGCGGCTGAAATGAGCTTCCTCCGTAGGATACAGATGATTTTTTTTGGACGACTGTCCTCTCGGGTGTCGGATGCTGTGCAGCTTGGAGGATTTTTCTTAATACTTTCTATTTTTGGACATTTGTTATGATGCATTGCCATGGCAACAGGGTTGTTTCTTACAACCCGGAGCAGCTGATTAATATCTCAAAAGCTCAAATAATACTTCAACTACAACCCCAAATCCCTGATGAGTTGAAAAGGAGATGCCGTTGATGCAGAGCAGGAGCTAAGAGAAGAGAGAGAAGGAGGAAGTTCAAACCATCTCTTCCGTCGATTATGATGGGCAATGTGAGATCGTTGGGAAACAAGTTGGATGAACTCCAAGCCCTACAAAGGACCCAGCCAGAGTACCGGGCATGCAGTATTATGTGTTTTACTGAGACATGGCTGCAGGATCATATCCCCAACTCCAGTGTCTCTGTGCCGGAGCAGACAGAGATTTAAAGAGGAGCGGCAAATGTAAAGGAGGTGGACTGGCAGTACTTGTGAACAACAGATGGTGTAATCCAGGACATGTTACTGTGAAGTGTCATCTCTGCAGTCCAGATATTGAACTGTTAGCAGTAAGTTTTTGTCCATATTATTTACCCAGAGAGTTAACCAGTGTTACTTTGGCAACAGTTTATGTTCCACCTTCCGTTGTTGCCGACACTGCATGTGATGCCATCAGCTCAGTTGTTGCTAAGCTACAGACACAAAACCCCAATGCTTTTGTGGCAATTTCTGGTGATTTTAACCATGCTTCACTCTCTGCTACACTTCCAACGTTTCAACAGTTTGTCAGCTGCTTTACCAGAGAAAACAAAACGTTGGATTTGTTTTATGCAAATGTCAAGGACTCATACATCTCTACAGCAAGACCTCCTCTAGGCAAATCAGATCACAATCTTGTTTTTCTCTGCTCGAAATATAAGCCCCTTGTTCAGAGGCAATCTGTAATAAAGAGGACTGTGAGAAAATGGTCACAGGAAGCTGAAGAAGTTCTGCAAGGTTGCTTTGAGGCAACAGACTGGGATGCACTGTGCCACCCACATGGAGAGGACATCAATGCCATGACTGAGTGTGTAACTGACTATATAAACTTCTTTATGGATAACATCATCCCCACCAGAACTGTGAGAGGATTCCCCAATAACAAACCTTGGATCACCAGTGACCTGAAGGACCTGCTTAACAAGAAAAAAGAGCCTTCAGAGAGGGAGACAGATAATTATTGAGGAGTTTACAGAAGCAACTTAAAGTCAAGATAAGAGACAGCAAGGAGGTGTACAAGAAGAAGCTGGAGAGCAAGCTCCAGCAAAACAATATCAGAGATGTGTGGACAGGGATGAAGAAGATTACAGGCTTCAAGCAGAAGGATGATCAGACCGATGAAGGTCTGGACAGAGCCAATGAACTGAACACATTCTTCAATAGGTTCAGTTCAGAAACAAGCTCAGCATCCTCCTCTCCTGCTCACAGCCAAACAGACATTCCACCTTCCTTTGACCCACAGGACCCACAGTTGTCCAATAACACCTCACATTTTTTATCTTCCACATCAGCCCTAGACCCTTCTGCTTCTACATGTTTGCCTTCAACCATATCAGAAGATGCTGATGCCTCCTTTGCTTTCCACTTCCACCCGTGTGTCTCAAGAAGTCAAGTGAAGATGCACTGGAGAGACTGAACCGGACTAAGGCTGCAGGTCCAGATCATGTCAGCCCTAGAATCCTGAAGGCCTGTGCAGAGCAGCTCTGTGGGATTCTGCAGCACCTCTTCAATCTTAGCCTGGCCCAGAAGAAGGTTCCAGTGTTGTGGAAGACCTCCTGTCTTGTTCCGGTACCAAAGAAAACTCACCCATCAGTCCTCAATGACTATAGACCTGTTGCCCTGACATCTCACATCATGAAGTTCCTAGAGAGACTCCTGTTGGCCCACCTGAGTAAGCAAACAGTAAACCATCAGGACCCCCTTCAGTTTGCTTATCACTGTGGAGTTGAAGTTGAATATGCCATCATACACCTGCTTCAACAAACCCACTGTCATCTGGACAAAGCCAGTAGCACTGTGAGGATCATGTTCTTTGATTTCTCCAGAACATTTAATACAATCCAACCTGATTTGCTTTGTCAGAAACTCCAGAAGACTCAGGTGGAGGCCTCAACAATCTCCTGGATCAAAGACTACCTGACAAACAGATCACAGTTTGTGAGACTGAAGGGTTGTGAGTCTAACCAGGTAGTCAGCAGCACAGGAGCACCACAGGGGACTGTACTCTCACTATTCCTTTTCACTCTGTACACCTCAGACTTCCAGTACAAGACAGACTCCTGTCATCTGCAGAAATACTCGGATGATTCTGCAGTCGTGGGGTGAATCAGAGATGGACAAGAAGCTGAGTACAAGAAGGTGGTGGACCACTTTGTGGCATGGTGTGGAAATAATCATCTCATCTTCAACGTGACTAAAACAAAGGAGATGATTGTAGATTTTAAGAGAAACAGGAATAAGTCAAAAACTATTTCCATCATGAGAGAAGAAGTGGAGGTGGTGGAGGAGTATAAATACCTTGGTGTTCACCTGGACAACAGACTAGAGTGGAGATGCAACTGTGAAGCCATCTACAAGAAGGGACAGAGCAGACTGTACTTCTTGAGGAAGCTTAGGTCCTTTGGTGTTTGCAGCAAGATGCTGCATATCTTCTATAAGTCTGTTGTGGAGAGTGTGATCTCTTCTGCCATCATCTGTTGGGGAAGCAGCATCAGAGCCAGGGACTTAAAAAAGCTCAACAAGCTGATAAAAAAGGCTGGCTCTGTTCTGGGGACTCCTCTGGAACCTCTGGAGATCATTGTGGAAAGACGGATTCTTCATAAAATGAAGAACATTATGGAGAACCCTGAGCATCCTCTTCATGAGACTGTCCTACAACAACAGAGTGTCTTCAGTCAGAGGCTTCTTCAGATCTGCTGTAAGACGGAGCGCTACAGGAGATCCTTCCTGCCCACAACCATCAGCATCTACAGCGGCTCTTTGAGGAAACCCTCATAATGAGCTACAACAACATTTCATTTCCCTTTGGGATTAATAAAGTATTTTTGAATTGAATTGAATTGAATTGAATGCCTCCTGCCTCCTGTTCCAGGCATGTCCCACTGGGAGGAGGCCCAGGGGACAGCCCAGGACACGCTGGAGGGACTATGTCTCTCGGCTGGCCTGGGAACGCCTTGGGCTCCCCCTGGAGGAACTGGAGGAGGTTTCTGGGGAGAGGGACGTCTGAGTACAAGTGCACAAATCTAAATCAAGAACACAATAAAATATGTTTATGCATGAGTATCTTACCTAACATTAAGCTATTTTATGTCCAATTATTTTTATTGTTCTCTAAGTTTTTATTGTAATCACTATTTAAATGTGTACATTTCTTTGAGCCTCTTGCTAAACATGCAGTTACTAAAATGTTAAACATGGAAAACACTTCGTGGAAGGTCCTCCCTGGAAGAGGAGAATGACTTTTTTAAACAAGCTGAATTTTGAACATTGAGCACAGGAAGTAGAATAAGGCTTCTCCCTAATGGAAGTAGACTGTAACTCCAGGACAAAACAATGCCCTAACAAAGGAAAGTTTTATTTTTAAACATAATCCATCATCCATCCACCTATTATCGAATCTGTGCAGAGTTGTGAGGAAACTGGTCCCTATCTCCAACGGTCTTTTGGCGAGAGGTGTACACCCTGGACAGGTCGCCGGGAAAAATAACCACAATCTTCATGTTAAGGTCTAACATTAGAAACAGTGATAGATAACTTGTTGCTTTTATAAAACCATAAACACTTGTTTACGACATTTTCAGAATGGTGAAGTTACATTGTTTTTTGGATATCTTTGGGATAATCCAGTAAGGGTGTCCAACGCCAGACATCCAGAGCAACTAGCCTGCCAGGACCTGGCCACCAAATGGAGTCTGTAAAAGGAACATCTCTAAATCAATAGTTACATTTTTATTATTACTTTATTAATACTTAGATTAAGTGATCTGAAATTAGGGTGTTAATTCAATCGATGTTGCGACGTTTCCTGTGGAAATTATATGCAATTCCTGTCGTATGAGAGATGTTTCTTTTAATAGTAAACCTGCTGTTTCTATTTTTCTCAGACAGAACCTGATTTCTTATAGATACACTGCCAGAATTTTAACTTTTAAAGTAAAAAAAACAACAACTTTTAAAGTCTTAATTATAGGATTTAAAGTCTTATGTGGTGATAATGGGCTCCAATACATCATATGTGGACATAATTAAAATATTAACAAATGGCCCAGTTAATCAAATATTGTTTTGTTCTTCAGCGACTTTTATTTTGAAAACCACTACTTTTCTCGTCACACGGCTCGTTTCCATGGTAACGTTTGTAAACAATTGTTAAGTTGTTGACTTTTTTTTGTTGAAAACTATGATGTAAAAGCAAAATGGCGCACCAGAGTGAGCAAGAAGGACAGTTTGACGAACTTTTCACCGTTTTTCACGGCTCTTCCCCAGAGGATGTGTCCCATGCCCGGCAGCTGTGGAGCTCCCTGTCCCTGCTGCCCCCGCTGGAGTCCCGATTGGTTTCAGCAGAAACCTGCCAAAGACTGCCGGTGTTCCGTCCGCAGCGCCGCGTATCCTCCGATGTTCCCAATCCCAGACCGGTGTTCGCTGACCGGCAGAGAGAGGAGGAGAGACGGCGGTACGAGGTCATGGCCGACCAGAGGAAGGAG
>NC_061818.1:37776783-37969283 GCF_021462225.1 Girardinichthys multiradiatus | reverse complement strand
CGATGTGACTTATCTCTCCCTGACATTTCACACAGAAGCCTCTGGGGAGCAGACAGTCGCTGGAAACATGTTGCTCAACATGAAAGAGTTTCAGCTGATAAATTATGATTAGAGAAGCAACTCAATCAGTTGTGTGAATGAGAAACATATTGGATATTTGGCATATCATTGGGGATTAATTATGTGTCCATCTCATGGTTCTCCTGAATAAAACAATAAAATAATTAATAAATCAGATTTTTTTTGTATCTCTGTTCTCTTTCTTCAGTTGAGGCTAAAATTCAGAAAATATTCAATTACTTTTTAACTAAATATTGTTTTAATCTGTCTAAACTGCTATTTTAAGTTTTTTTTTGCCACTGCCAGTAAAACTCACCCCAGCACTATGCTGCCACCACCATGCTTAACAGTTCATCCCACGTTCTTAGCTTCCAAAGCTTCACTTTGATGTCTCCAAACATACCTTTTATCACTGTGACCAAATAGCTAATCTTTGTCTCATTTGACCATAAATCTTTTTCTCTAGGAAGCATCTGACTTGTCCATGTGAGCGGCTGCAAATTTAAGTTAAGCTTAAAGGTGAATTCGCAACAGGGACTTTTTTTGGACATTAGTCCATGTTTCTGTAAAAGTGGCTTCCCTGTGGACAGTACCACTGGTGTTCCAGATGTTTCTGGGTTAGAACAGAAAAGAGGCCAACAGTAAGCTTCTGGAATCATGTGTCAAGCATGGTGGTGGCAGCATCATGCTTTGGGGCTGTTCTGTTGCCGGGGTTAAGTAGATGGAAAACCACCTCCAAATTCGCTAACTTTACCTCAAATCAACAGTAAGAGATGTAAAACCTGAACATGGTTGGGTTTTGCAACAGAACATTGATCCCAAACAGCTGAACTGGTTTTGGAACAGATAAAGCAGGCAAAGCTTCTGAAATGGACTTCTCAAAGCTCTGACTTTAACCCTACTGAAATCTTTGGACTAAGCTTAAAGCGGAGTCTGTGCCAGGAAACCAACTAGTTTAAATTAACTCTACCAATCCAGCCTGCATGTTGCCAGAAGCCTGTTTATGGCTACAAAACACCATGGGTGGGTCGAGGTGAAACTTCCTAAAAGACATTTAACCAAATGTTAGTTGGAATGTATGCATATACTTTTTTGCTGCAACTGTAAACAATCAAGCTAGGAAAACACACAACTGCAACTTTGGAGTGATCCAAAAATATGAGAAAAATATCTGCAGAGTTTTTCAATCCACAGATTAACAGTGAAAGGTGAGGCTGCCAAGACTGGGTATAAAAAGCCGTGCTTGAAGTACGAGATTATTTTTGATTGGTTTTATTTGCCTGTTGTATGCTGCACGGGCCATAGGGTTGATATAAACAGTAACACTAGGAGGAAATAATTTTCATTGGCATCTGTGCAATCAATTAAATCTCAAGTTCCATTTACTGTAGATGTTTGAACATAAAAGATAAAATATCTGAAAGAAACAGGTTTTTATCAAACAAAAAGAAAACTGGGTGCGGTTCTGGTGGTGTAGGGGTTAGCGCGTGACCCCCATATAGAGGCTATAGTCGTCGAAGCGACCGTTCCGGGTTCAAGTCCTGGACCCAGCGACCTTTGGCGAATGTCTCCCCCTCTCTTTGCCCCTCTTTCCTGTCTGCCTACTATCAAAATAAAGGCCACTAGTGCCGAAAAAATTCTTAAAAAAGAAAACTGATCTTTTACGATGGCTCTTTTTGATAAATATTGCACTGAGTTTATATTTTGTTAGAGCTGTGCTGAAGTGGGAACTTGGATGCATACTAATTCATGCATAAATCTTTCCAAGTAGGATTGATCATGGCTTTGTCATTTTGTGCACAATTCTGTCATAGATTAAATCAATCTGTTGTTTTCTCAGTGCCAAAACTACAACTGCATGGTTAAGAAACATTTAAACAATTACAAAGGTTCTGTGCAATATTTAAACTTTTAATACAAGCAAGTTCAGAGGGGCTTAACTAGCGTGATAACTGACTAGTCCTCCGCACTAATAGATTAGATTTCTGCCTCACCCAAAAAATATCTTTAAAACTCAGAGGACCCATCTCTGACTGGGGAGATATGGGATGTTTAAAGCTGGAAACCTCTGTCTGCCAACAACAATCATGACGATGTGATCAGTAATTTCACTCTGGAAATATTTGGAAAACTGTGATGATCTGCAGACTTGGGAGCTGGTTCCAGATACAGGAGTTGGACAATGAAACTGAAACACCTGGTTTTAGATCACAATAATTTATTAGTATGGTGTAGGGCCTCCTTTTGCGGCCAATACAGTGTCAATTCGTCTTGGGAATGACATATACAAGTCCTGCACAGTGGTCAGAGGGATTTTAAGCCATTCTTCTTGCAGGATAGTGGCCAGGTCACTACGTGATACTGGTGGAGGAAAACGTTTCCTGACTCGCTCCTCCAAAACACCCCAAAGTGGCTCAATAATATTTAGATCTGGTGACTTTGCAGGTCATGGGAGATGTTCAACTTCACTTTCATGTTCATCAAACCAATCTTTCACCAGTCTTGCTGTGTGTATTGGTGCATTGTCATCCTGATACACGGCACCGCCTTCAGGATACAATGTTCTAACCATTGAATGCACATGGTCCTCAAGAATGGTTCGGTAGTCCTTGGCAGTGACGCGCCCATCTAGCACAAGTATTGGGCCAAGGGAATGCCATGATATGGCAGCCCAAACCATCACTGATCCACCCCCATGCTTCACTCTGGGCATGCAACAGTCTCGGTGGTACGCTTCTTTGGGGCTTCTCCACACTGTAACTCTCCTGGATGTGGGGAAAACAGTAAAGGTGGACTCATCAGAGAACAATACATGTTTCACATTGTCCACAGCCCAAGATTTGCGCTCCTTGCACCATTGAAACCAACGTTTGGCATTGGCATGAGTGACCAAAGGTTTGGCTATAGCAGCCCGGCCGTGTATATTGACCCTGTGGAGCTCCTGACGGACAGTTCTGGTGGAAACAGGAGAGTTGAGGTGCACATTTAATTCTGTTGTGATTTGGGCAGCCGTGGTTTTATGTTTTTTGGATACAATCCGGGTCAGCACCTGAACATCCCTTTCAGACAGCTTCCTCTTGTGTCCACAGTTAATCCTGTTGGATGTGGTTCGTCCTTCTTGGTGGTATGCTGACATTACCCTGGATACCGTGGCTCTTGATACATCACAAAGACTTGCTGTCTTGGTCACAGATGTGCCAGCAAGACGTGCACCAACAATTTGTCCTCTTTTGAACTTTGGTATGTCATCCATAATGTTGTGTGCATTTCAATATTTTGAACAAAACTGTGCTCTTACCCTGCTAATTGAACCTTCACACTCTGCTCTTACTGGTGCAATGTGCAATCAATGAAGACTGGCTACCAGGCTGGTCCTATTTAGCCATGAAACCTCCCACACTAAAATGACAGGTGTTTCAGTTTCATTGTATGTAACCTGAAAATGTCTGAGACACGCAGGAAGCTTTTTATTTGAACTTGGCACAGAAACCCGAGCCGATCTCAGCTGGACAGAAGGACCTCTTTTCTCCAAGGCCAGAATTTTTCTGCGTGACTTTGCTTTTCATACTTATTTGTTCTGCTCACCCGCAGACTTCATCTGGCTTAGAAAACCCTGATCTTCTTCGTGCTCGGCGTCTGTCGCTGAGACTGCAACTTCAAAAATATTTCTCCTGGTTCTCTTGGGGAAAATTCTTTCCCATCTTTAGATGTTGAAGTTATTTAAAGTATCTTCACTCTGAATGTTTGTAGCCTGCTTTCCTCTTTCATCAGTTTAAATAACACAACACTCTCACCATCAAAGAGCCACGTTCTGATGCAACCTGATGTAATGGTCCAGTTATACAGCCACCCAGAATCATCTGTAAGATCCATGCTGAGAATATTAAACCTGTGTGTTAGCACTATGTTTGCTGCGTAAATATAAGATCTGACTCTAGATGCTGCAGGACTGGTAGAGCACAAATTTTGTAGAAGAGCATGTTGGCGTATTAACTAGAATATTTAAGAATGGGATTAAATGTCTTGTCTGTGCAAAAGAGGCTAAAGCACAAATATGTTTGCAGCTTCAGTTTTTGTTTGAATCGGTTCAAAATGGTTCGACATTATGCTATAACGTTATCAACTGATTATGATTTTTTACTGTATTATTCTAACTATTTTGTTCATAAAGAGCTTTGTTTGCTTAAAACTTTTATTTCATAAGAAATTTAGTGTTTTGCTGAGACAGCTGGAGTCAGATAAAAGAAAACTGTGCAGGCATCATTACTTTGCATCAAAACAGCCTCACATGCAGCTGATGTCAAAATATTGCAGTTGAGAGAACAAGTTTCTTGATCATCAAGAACTTCAGATCTGGTGGAACATCTGAAGTAAAAAGGCCTTCAGGATGTCAAAGAAGCTCCAGGATTGCCTTATTCAGGAACACCAGTGCAGAGCTGGTGCATCTGCATGGAATAAAAAGAGGGACCATAATGTCCTCCTAGAGCTAGCTAACTAACGAACGAACAAACTTATTTGTTTCAGACATAAAAGAAAATAAAAATGAAAGAAACTTCTAACAATAGTGACAACTGTTGTCTCTAAATTGGGGATGCACCAATTAAATTAAATTAAATTTCACATATGACCAGGCTGGCTTAGAAAGCTTTGCTCCCCCAAATAAAGAAAATCATCAAATATAATCTTGTTTTTGTATTTACTCTGGTTTTCTTGTCTGATATTAAATCAGTTGGATCATCTAAATCTTAGATGTTTAAATAACTGTGGAGATGTGTAAAACAGGCAGCAGCGTCAACTGTCAACGACAGCAGACAGAATCCCAAACAGAACATGAGTTTGGGCTGGTTTGGACCAGGAGGTAAAAACAGGGTACTGGCTGTTAGAATGTGTCTCTCTGGAAATAAAATGCTTCATTAAAACCCTACTCATGATGGAAATGCAGACTTTCAGACATTCTGTGGACAATTTATTTGTGCTTCTAACCTCAGGCACGTTTATCCAGGAGCTTCTTTTAAAAAGCATGTCGTTATCAAAGAAGAAGGTCATACATTGAGTTTGTTTGTGCTGACTGAAAAACACAGTTCCACCTTGAGATGAAGCATTGGTATCATCAAGCCCCATTAGACTCCGGAGGCGCACACAGACAGGACTCTAATGCTTTGTCCAAGGACTGTGAAAGAGTCGTACCTCATTTAGCCCCAAACAAGAGGTTTGCGTCATCATGCGAGTGCATCGTGTCTTACCAAAACATGCATGTGTTCATTATGCCCAAGGCCCAAAAAAGTATTTTCTATAAAAATGACTCAAATGCTTTTGCTAGATGAGAGCAAATATTTATTGCCAATACCCAAATCATCTTTACCTTCAGAACTTTCTGAGGGTTTTCATTACTTTTGTTTCCCTTTAATTGAGACAGAGTTCAGACACCAACATGAAGTCCATTGTAGCTCTGGCTGAATGTTTAGAGTAAATCTCCAGCATGAAGGTGGATCTGGGCCCCGCCCTCAAGCCTGACGCAGCTTTTAGAGAAGGCAGGTTTATTTATAAAGCACCATTCATGCACAAGACAATCCAAAGTGTTTTACATCATCAAAGGAAAGAGAAAGAAAATAACAAGGTATGAAATCATTGCATAAAAGAAGCAGATGTTAAAATGCAGATATTAAAAGGCTTAAAATCTTGCTTTAGATTCAATTTTAACTTTAAATTTATATCCCATATATATCTAGTCTTCAATCTCATGCTTCAAACAGACAAACAGTTCATTAGTCAACAGGATTTGCAGTTTCTGCACATCTAACAGGTTTTCTTTGTCATGATTTTGAGGTGTTTGAGTTTTGTTCTGGACCGTGTTCGTGATTGCTTATGTTTTCCATGTGGTGCTTTAGTTCATTTCCTTTAAGTTTAGTTTCTTGTTCAGATTATGTTAAGAATTATCCTTTGGTTTCATAGTCATTGTTCTTTGCTTAGACCAATCATTATTTGTTTTCACTCTCTGCCTCTGCCAAAGCAATCAGTTTCATTCAGTCCACCTGCACTTTCCCAATCAGTCTCCTTGCTTCACCTGTGCCATTCCCCGTATATACTCCTCTATTCTATTTACTACTTGCTGGTTTATCCTACTCTGTTCATGCCAAGTCTGTTGTCCATGCCTGTTTACCAAGCCATGCCAAGCCTGTTTCATGTTCATGTCTGCATCTGCTTACTCAGCCTGCTTTAAGTTCTTTATGTCTTTTATCATACCTCTTTATGTCACCGATCTGCCTGTCTGCATTTGGGTCAAACTCCAAGAGCCATTCCTGATATTCCTCCAGGATTGTCCTGGATTTAGCTCCATCCATATTCCAATAAACTCCTAAAAATGTCAACCCACAGCATGATGCTGCCACTACCATGCTTCTCTGTGGTCATGGTGTGTTTAGGGTGATGTTCAGTTTAGTTTTCCAACATGCATAGTGTTTTGGAGAGATATTGTCCTACAATGAACAACAGTGAATTAATTAAACGCTACCGGCTCCATGATGCAGGGATCCACCCCATAAACAGTCGAGTAAATGAGTACATAAACTTCAATAAACAATAAACAATCATACGATTAATAATAACTTGATCATCCCCCTAGAGGGTAATTAAATTGTTTCAGCAGTTTAAAGGTTAAAGGTCAACCTCTAGTAAGGTAATATTAGGAAGGATAAATAAATAATAGAAACAATAATAAATTACCATGAATAAAAAGTTAACAAAACTGCAAACAATATAGTACAGAATTATTTAAATATTTAGACTGTAAAATGTTTTCAAAAAATAACTTTGGAAAAACTCGAAAAAATATATATACATAAATAGAAACTCTAGACAACAGTACAATAATTTAAACACTAAGATGTAGATAAGGTGAATCAGTATCTGCTGTATTGTTCATGATGATGTCAGCAGCCTCAGCCTAAATGGTCATCTCCAACGCTCCCCCTCTGTGGAGAAGTTCTGGTGTGCTGCTATCTCCTCTCTAGCTTCTGAATCCAACAGGTACCAGCAGGTACCAGAGCTGCTCACATTCCAGGCTGGTGCTAAAAGCAGAGGGAACGACGCATTGATCTGCTGGGAATGCCTGTTTGTTCCCACCGTGATCCCAGGACCAACACTCCTCTCTGCTCCACCACCAGCAGGCTCTGCTCCTCTGTTCAGTTTGCTATTCTCAACCTTTTTTTTCTCCATTATGTTTTGGTCATTTTACCAAACTAAACCTCATTAAACAAGAAGGCAATGGGAGCAAAATGCTGAGTTTTGATATTACTATTAAATTAATTAATATGAAATAGATGCAGTATGAAAATGACCAGCATGTAAACATAATAATAAGCTAATCAAAATAATGACAAACATGTAAAGAAGCTATGTTCAAACATTCTAATGCTGTGTGACAATAATTTAATTTATCTAAGTGTTATCATCATGATTTAAACATTTCTGAATCCAGTCTAAATTCATTCATCAGTTAATTTCTCTCCATTGATTACTAGGATTGCTTTTTTTGTTCACAGTTCTTAGAAGACAGCATCACACCTAGCAACAGGGTCAACCACACCTAGCAACGGGGTCAACCACACCTCCTCACTAAGATAGGAATCTCTGTTGTCTCCTCGTTCAGAGTCGCTCTCAGCAGAGAACCGAATCATTCTTAAGCCAGGAGTCCTTGCCAGGACTTTTTAGGCTAAGATAGAAGCTCTCTGAGAGACTCTGAGAACCTTCGTAAATGCGGGCCCAGATTCATGGATTCAATTCAATTCAGTTTTATTTATATAGCGCCAATTCACAACACATGTCGTCTCAAGGCACTTCGCAACAGTCAGGTACATACATTCCTATTAATCCTAACCATTAAACAGTTCAGTCAGATTCAGTAATTTATTCAAATTGGATAAAAAGTTTTTCTATCTAAGGAAACTCAGCAGATTGCATCCAGTCAGTGACTTGCAGCATTCACTCCTCCTGGATGAGCATGTAGAGACAGTGGACAGTCACTGGTGTTGACTTTGCAGCAATCCCTCATACTGAGCATGCATGTAGCGACAGTGGAGAGGAAAAACTCCCTTTTAACAGGAAGAAACCTCCAGCAGAACCAGGCTCAGTGTGAGCGGCCATCTGCCACGACCGACTGGAGGTTTGAGAGAACAGAGCAGAGACACAAAGAGAACAAAGAAGCACTGATCCAGGAGTACTTTCTATGAGAAGGAAAAGTAAATGTTAATGGATGTAGCTCCTTTAGTCGTTTCATCTAGAAAGAAAGAACAGATAAACTCTGAGCCAGTTTTCAAGGTTAGAGTCTGAAAGAGAGCACATAGAGTTAGTCACAGTAGAAGCTCAGTCAATTTCCATGTCTAGGAGAGAGAAAGGGTTAAACACTAAAAGACAGGGCTATGTGGATCATCGGTAGAGGGTGAGCATTAAGTTGTTGCCAGCAGAAGCTCGGACGATGCCCCTCTCCAGAAAGGTGTCACAGGTAGACACAGAGCCAGGCCAGGTGTAGCTTCTAGGAAGAGAAAAGAGAGAACAAAGTTAAATGCTGAAATAACAGCAATTAATGCAAAATTGGAGAGTCGTGTGAGAATGTAGCGAAGAGAGTGAAAGTGGTCGTTATGTCCTCCAGCAACCTAAGCCTATAGCAGCATAACTACAGAGATAGTTTCAGTTCAGATTATTTAGTTAAACGGCGCTTATTTACAACAATGTCGTCTCAAGGAACCCCACAAAGGGTCCCACTGATGGTCATTGTTATTCTAAAAACCACAATGATTGGGATTCCTCTCTCTGTCAGACTGATTATAACCAATGGAAAAGAGAAGGGGTCATACAGGTAGCAGAAATGGAGGGTGTGTTTGCACCTCAACCATAACTGAGCCGGTTTAGGCTAAACCTGACTCCCCCTTACTCCAACCAACAGGGAGGGAGGAAGACTTCCTCCCTGATAACCTAAGCCACTCTAACTATAAGCTTTATCAAAAAGGAAAGTTTTAAGCCTAGCCTTAAAAGTAGACAGGGTGTCTGCCTCACGGACTAAAACTGGGAGCTGGTTCCACAGGAGAGGAGCCTGATAATTAAAGGATCTGCCTCCCATTCTACTTCTAGAGACTCTAGGAACCACCAGTAAACCTGCAGTCTGAGAACGAAGTGCTCTGTTAGGAACATATGGAACAATCAGATCTCTGATGTATGATGGAGCTAGATCATTAAGGGCTTTATATGTGAGGAGGAGAATTTTAAATTCTATTCTGGATTTAACAAGAAGCCAATGAAGGGAAGCTAAAATAGGAGAAATATGATCTCTCTTTTTAATTTTCATCAGAACTCTTGCAGCAGCATTTTTAATCAGCTGAAGACTTTTAACTGCATTTTGTGGACATCCTGATAGTAAAGAATTACAATAGTCCAGCCTTGAAGTAACAAATGCCTGGACTAGTTTTTCAGCGTCACTCCTAGATAGGATATTTTTAATTTTGGCAATGTTCTGGAGGTGAAAGAAGGAAATCCTAGAAACCTGTTTAATATAGGATTTAAATGACATGTCCTGGTCAAAAATAACACCAAGGTTTTTTACTTTATTACTGGAGGTCAATTTAATGCCATCCAGGTTAAGTGATTGACTAAGCAGTTTCTTTTTTAAAGACTCCGGTCCAAAGACGACAACTTCTGTCTTGTCTGAATTTAGAAGCAAAAAATGTAATATCATCCAAGTTTTTATGTCTTCAAGAAATGTTTGTAGTCTATCTAACTGGTTGGGTTAATCAGGATTTATGGATAAGTAAAGCTGAGTATCATCAGCGTAACAGTGAAAATGTATCCTATGCTGCCTGATAATTTGACCTATTGGAAGCATATATATAGTAAAGAGAATTGGCCCAAGTACTGAACCCTGTGGTACTCCACAATTATCCCTGGAGTTTAAAGATGATTTATCATTTACATGAACAAACTGGAATCTGTCAGACAGATAAGATTTAAACCAGCCTAGCGCTGTTCCCCTGATCCCTACAGCATATTCCAGCCTTTCTAAGAGAATATTATGGTCGACTGGATCAAATGCAGCACTGAGATCTAACAGAACCAGAACAGACACAAGTCCATTATCTGAGGCCTTAAGAATATCATTAGTGACTTTCAGCAGAGCTGTTTCGGTGCTATGATGAGCTCTGAAACCTGACTGAAACTCTTCAAACAGGTCATTGCTGCATAAATGCTCACACATTTGATTAGCAACTATTTTCTTAAAAGCTACCTTAAAAGCTTGTGGTACATATCCATTTACTAAAGATAGATTAATCATATCTAAAATGGGGCTGGTAATCAGAGGGAACACTTCCTTAAATAATTTGGTTGGGATTGGGTCTAACATACAAGTTGAAGGTTTAGATGAAGCTAATATTTCTGATAACTCAGGAAGCTCCACTGGATCAAAACAGTCCAAACACAAATCAGGTTCTGCAGTTATTTCCAATGTTGTCTCACTTGCTGAGGATGAAGTAATCATCTTAGGGAGTATGTCAAAGATTTTATTTTTAATAGAATTA
This sequence comes from Girardinichthys multiradiatus, assembly GCF_021462225.1. Taxonomy (NCBI): domain Eukaryota; kingdom Metazoa; phylum Chordata; class Actinopteri; order Cyprinodontiformes; family Goodeidae; genus Girardinichthys; species Girardinichthys multiradiatus. Next base: position 37,958,658 of record NC_061818.1, on the reverse strand, counting down.
ATTTTATTTAAGAAGAATCCCATAAAGTCATGGCTGCTAAGAGCTAAGGGAATGGATGGCTCAACAGAGCTATGCTTGCACACCTAATTGATGATCTGTCCACAGATTCTCCCACATGAGCTGTGGATCTCTGCAGCTCATCCAGAGTTATTATTGGCGGCTTTTTTGATTAATGCTCCTCTTGCCCAGGCCTGTTAGTTTAGGTGGACTCCATGTCTTCTCCACAACTTTCTCCCTGATGTGTCTGTTGTGTTCTTTGTTCTTCATGATGCTGTTCGTTCGTTCGTCGTCTTCCGCTTATCCGGGACCGGGTCGCGGGGGCAGCAGACTCAGCAGAGACGCCCAGACGTCCCTCTCTCCAGACACCTCCTCCAGTTTCTCCAGGGGGAGCCCAAGGCGTTCCCAGGCCAGCCGAGAGACATAGTCCCTCCAGCGTGTCCTGGGCCTCCTCCCGGTGGCCCAGGGGACGAGGTTCGACTATTGGTTGGACTCTCCTCTCCAATACCCTGGCGTAGGCCTTACCAGGGAGGCTGAGGAGTGTGATCCCCCTGTAGTTGGAACACACCCTCCGGTCCCCCTTCTTATAAAGGGGGACCACCACCCCAGTCTGCCAGTCCAGAGGCACTGTCCCCGATCGCCACGCAATGTTGAAGAGGCGTGTCAACCATGACAGCCCTACAACATCCAGAGACTTGAGGTACTCAGGGCGGATCTCATTCACCCCTGAAGCCTTGCCACCGCGGAGCTTTTTAACCACCTCGGTGACTTCAGCCTGGGTGATGAAAGAGTCCAACCCCGAGTCCCCAGCCTCTGTTTCCACCACGGAATGCGTGATGGCAGGATTGAGGAGATCCTCGAAGTACTCCTTCCACCGCCCGATAATGTCCTCAGTCGAGGTCAGCAGTCCCCCGCCCGCACTATAAACAGTGTTGGCAAAGCACTGCTTCCCCCTCCTGAGGCGCCGGACGGTTTGCCAGAATCGCTTCGAGGCCAACCGGTAGTCCTTCTCCATGGCCTCGCCGAACTCTTTCCAGGCCCGAGCTTTTGCCTCTGCCGCAGCCCGGGCCGCAGCACGCTTGGCCTCACGGTACCCGTCAGCCGCCTCAGGAGTCCCACAAGCCAACCACAGCCGATAGGACTCCTTCTTCAGCTAGACAGCATCCCTTACTGCCGGTGTCCACCACCGGGTTCTGGGATTGCCGCCACGACAGGCACCACAGCTGTTTGTTCTCAAATGTTCTCTAACCTGTAAAGCCTTCAAAGAACCCCTGCAGTCACACTCAGATTAAATTACACACAGGTGGACTCCGTTTACTATTTAGGTTATCTTCTAAGGGCATCTAGTTGCACAGGATTTTATTTAGGCGTATCAGAGTAAAGGGGGCTGAATTTAAATGCATGCCAAACTTTTCATAAACACTATAAATGCATTCATTCCTCTTCACAATTATCCATAACTTTGAGTTGGTCTGTTCCCTAAAATAACTGTTTGGATTCAACAAAATATTGAATCTGACTAATAATCCAAAATAAATACAATGAAGTTGAAAAAATGTGAAAGGTTTAAGAGCTAATAAAGCTTTTCCAAAGCTATGTACAGAGTGTAGTTGATTTAATGCTCACAAACCCATTCTTTAGTCACTTCATCTTAACTTTTTTATTTTAGGTGTTTTCCTCCTAAAATTCCCACGCCGATTGAAAACAATGGATGCAATAGATTAAGGTCTTTCAGCAATTTTTCCCTCAAAAGTTTTGGTGCACAAAGCGAAATTCTACTTAATTACATCAATTATTTGAGTTAAAGGGTCTAAAACCTGCAGCTGTGGATCAACAACCAAAACTAGCATGAAAAGTTTAACAGCATACTATGTAGAGTGGTTTAAAAAGTCCCTTTAAACAATGTTTATTTAGCTCTGAGCTTCCTGAGACTCCAGTCATGTTTAACTCAACCACCACCCTGCAAGGAGCCGTTGCTTCTATTTCTGGCGTGGGTTATCTGCAGGCAACAGCTGCCATAAAGCACATCTACATTAGGGAATGGTCCCAGTGGTTCCATGATGATCTCATCGATTCCGTGATGGAAGAGGAAAGCTTCTCCAGAAGTTGGGACTGGTCATTTGTAGCCATGCTCTGATGCAGCCGGTAAAGACGCTATCCCTGGACAATGCTGAACTTGGTGGAGGTGAATTCCCACTGACAGATGTTGATCACCACCTTTAAATTCAAGCTGGGATTCTTCTGGTTGTTAAAGGTGAGGTACGCCTCCACCAGGCTTGCATGTTGGCGTTTGATGGCAGAGGAAATGTCAGACTGAGTTGCAACTGTAGCTCCTGAAGCTCTGACTCCAGCTGAAGTTCACACCTCATGAAATGGGCTTTGATTCACAATCACCTCAATGCTGCAGTTATCCATGTTGCTTTCTATGTATTTTTTAGGTTGTCTTATGTTTTCATCATGTAAAGCACTTTGAATTGTCTTGTTGAAATGTGTTACACAAACAAACTTGCCTTGGCCGGCTTTTTCTATCACTTTTTTCACTCAACTTTCCATGAAAATGCTTGATAAAAACAACCGGCTTCATGCTTGTGTATGCCATAACATAGCACTTCAGAAACAAACACAATTCTTTGTTGGCCCATATTTTAATGTTCTGAAACTGAATGTGTGTCATGAATTATGTCCGTGTTGGAACATTTTGTCAGTTAATGTTTTTATTTAGTTTCACCCGTAGCTGAGTTAAACAAAGAAAGAAACAGAAAACACAGAGTGCTAAACAGAAGAAGGAATTTGTTGTTTTAGCTTGTTTTACATTCGTGCAGAGAACATTTAAGATCCATCACAAACCTTCAGTTTACAGCCAGGCGGCACAGGACTTCGCAACTTGTGTTTGGATTAACGTTGACCCCTAACTCCCCAGTTACCAGGGTGATCCTCTGCCAATTTAATCCCTGCTGTTTACAATCCACCAAAGCATTGCACAACTCAAACAGTGTCCCCAGGTGGAGACACATAGCAGCACCCTCCTGTTTTAGATAATCTTAATATTATTTCCTTGAAGCGGCTGCTTTCATTTATAGATGATTAAATGAAAATGTGCTCATGACGTTAGTTGTGTTTACAGCTCACCTTCGCTGCATTCGTGTGGCCAACAAAAAAGTCAACTAAAAAGAGAAAATTAGTAATTTCTCCTCAGTGAAGAAAGTTTCACAACACCAGGGACTGAGAGGGTGTCATCCAAGAAAGAAAGAAATCAACACCTTCTAGCTGCCCCCATGACAAGCCAAATGTCATCTGGAGAAAAGTTTTATTGTCAAACCAGACATAAAATGTGCTGTTTAGACACAAGATGTGTGTTAAGGGAACCAAGGTGAGGTTTTTAAACTGAAAAACCGCTATTCCAATGATCAAGCATAGCAGTAGCGGCATCATGCTGTGGGTCTATTTCACTCCCAGTTGTGCTGGTGCATTGCACAGTGGAATAATGAAGAAAACAAACGCCTTTAAATTGTTTAACTTCATCTCAAATCAGCATCTAGACGGTGGGTCAAAATATTCAGACCGGTTTTGGAATGAATAAAATAGGCTAATATTAAGCTTCTGAAATGCCCTTTAACTCCATTAAAGATTGATAGACTATCAGCGATGTTGATGTCAGGAAACCTACCAATTTAAATGAATTTTACCAATTTTGCCAAGAAAAGTGGTCAAATATCCAGTCAGAATGGTGCCAGAAGATTGCTGATGGCTGCAGAAAGGATGAGGAACAACCTGCTGAGAGACATTTAGAGACATCTAAGCCCACGATGAGTGAATGTTCGTTTGATTTTTATCTAACACTCTAATTTCCTCTGAAGCTAGCAGAATACAAATCACAAATAAGGTTCAGGGAGAGTAAACCTACGACAATGAGGACAACGTTCCGGTATCTTTAGAAACAGAAGCAACTACAAGTCCCAGCCTTTTATTTAAACACATTTGAGCCAAACCTTTTACACATCTCTAAGCAATGGGCCACCATGGCAACCAGGGATTCAGCATTTTCCTAACAGGACTAAGCAAAAGACATCGGTAAATCACAGACGGTTGTTCTTCAGAATCTTCTCTGTTCTTGTAGTTCTGCTTCTTGACTTTCTTTTATATCCACTAAATTCCTGCTACAGTGAACTCTGATCATCAAATGTTACACTAGCTCAACTGCTAATGTCTTAAAAAATAAATATTTCACAAGATACCTTCACATGCTGGAAATGATTGTATGCTGGACAACATCTACTCTTTACCCAAATGTGTGACAGACTTAATTGCATTTTCACATTTTAGACTGACATCATTTAATTTGACATGAACATACAGCATCTGTCATGTTTAATCCCACTTTGTTTCAGGTTCAGCTTGTTTGTTGGTTCCTGCAAACAGAAAGTAATGACCGCTGTGCTTGTCAGAAGAGAATGGTCCAGAGTTAAAGATACCATCAGCCTCCAGCTCTCAGCACTGCTCCTCCCCCAGAGAGTCTGTGTTCTCCCCCAGGTCTATGGAAGCTGATGTGCCCCTCATTTTCCCATGCACTGGACCTGTACCCGGACCGGGGCCATGTCCTGGGCCGCCAACAATGAGGCCAGCTCTATGGCCGCTGTGGCCGGGGTATACCTCCACCGTGCTGGAGATGGACCGGAGGGAGCGATCCTGGAAGTAGTGGAAGGCCTCCTGGTCCAGGAAGTTCTGCTCCTCGCGTAGCCCCTGCTCGAACATCTTGCGTTTGTGTCGGAACTCGATGACTGTCTTGGTGTAGGAGTTGAGGGTGGTGACGGAGGCGGCCATGCAGCAGGTGAAGGAGCCCCACGCCATGCTGGTTAGAGACAGACAAGGTGAAAGCGGCAGCCACACTGGTACATGGCTGTAAAAAAGTATTTGGCCCCCCACAGATTAATTCAACTTAAGCTTTTGTTTGGCTACACTTGAATGTTGCAGATCAAACAAATATTTATATCAAAGATAACCTGAGACAATATAAATGCAGTTTTCAAATGACAATTTTATTTAATAAGGGGAAAAAGCTGCACCAAATCAACCTGAATCTCTCCACCCTGTTAACTAATGAATAAACTGTGACTTACCACATTTCTTGGTTCAATTTTCCTAGGAACACCTACGTACTTTCCTAAGTAGGCTAAAGGATCTCAAAAAGGAACACATAATGACCCGGTTTAAAGAAAATCAAGAACAGATGAGAAACAAAGTCACTGACATCTATCAGCCTGGAAAGGGTTACAAAGACATTTCCAAGACTTTAAGACTCCAAAGAACCACAGTGAGAACCTTTATCTGCAAATGGATAAAACATGGAACAGTGGAGAACCTTTCCAGAAGTGGCCTCCTACCAGAATTACTCAAAGAGCTCATGAACAACTTATCCAAGAGGTCACAAAAAACAGAACATCTGCAGGCCTCACTGCCACAGATAAGGTCAGAGTTAGCGATTCAACAGTAACTTGACTAGAGTTTTGGGAAAATATTCTGTGACTGATTAGACATTTTTAAATATGTGGGTCCTGTTTTGTCTGGTGGAAACTAACACGGAGTTTCCTGAAAAGAACATCACACCAATCAAACACAGTGGTGGTAGTGTGATGGTCTGTGGCTGCTTTGCTGCTTCCAGACCAGGACGACTGGGGTATGAATCCCTGAATCAATATTTTAGCAATGCTCTGTTATTTCCGTTTTATCATTTGTTTTCAGTTGTATTATTTCTTTTAAAAGCATTAGAGCTTTTAAAAAAGTCATAATGCTGCAGATGAACAATATCAGTTACAGGGCACTTAAGTCTTGTTTCTGTGCAGAATGAGGAACCCTACATCCAGTAGAAGGATTAAATGTGGAGGCATCTGATGAAAAGATTGATGCTTCCTGGCGCTAAAGATAGTCCCACATTAAACAATCAAACCTGACTGCATGTTGTAATAAACGCACATGACATGCGAGGTCGTAGGTTTATGTGAGAAGAGTGTTGTGCAGATGAGGTTCTTCTCTCTGTCCTTGATTGACGAGTGATTTGTTTGAGCTCAGACAGCAGCTGCAGCTTGATTTTACCAATGAGCAGAGAGCTGTGAAGGTCCTGTCTGGATGATTATCTCAGAGACAACAGCCTTGTCACTCACCTTTTACCTGACCGTCACCGCCTGTTAACACACTCCTGCACACCTTCAGGTTGGTGAACGGATGGGACACATTCATGTGCCTGATGGCTTGAATCTGGTTTCAGAGAATCCACATTTTATTTCTCTGCCATGTAAAATATTTATTTTTTCAACAAACTGAACATCAGAAACCCAATTAAATACACTTTTAAGCATTCATTTAGCCTAGGAAAGAGATGCAGCTCCATACTGACAGGCCCAGAAAGCTAGACCTGCAACCAGAGGCCTTCTAGCTGTGGTTCTACAATGCTAACACAGCCTGATTTTAAAACTCTTAATAGAAAAACTATCACCCGATCAGGTGATAGTAAAATTTGCTCTTATGATAAGTAAAACTATACTTTACAGTGACAACTATAAGAAAACCTCCAATTATTCAAAAATGAACCAAAGAGAAGACGTCTGACCTGAAGAAACAGAACACATTGGAGAGCTTGGAAGAGAAGGTTAGGACTTCTACCAATATCTGAACTTTACTCATAATAAATAAAGATACACTGATCAGGCATAACATTGTAACCACTGAGAAGTGAAGTAAATGACACTAATTATCGCCTAATCATGGAACCTGTTAGTTGGTGGGATGTACTGGGTAGCAAGTTAACATCCATCCATCATCTTCTGCTTCTCCGACCAAGATCAGGTCACAGGGTAACAGGTCCAGGAGAGAAACCTAGGACTCTCCCCAGCAGCTTTCTCCGGCTCATCCTGGGGAATCCCAAGGCAGTCCCAAGGTGAAAAGGTATAGCTTCTAGTTCTGCACTGTGGTCTCCTCCCAGTATGAATCCCATGAGGAATTCTGATCAGGTGACCAAACCACCTCCAATTTTACAAACAGATAAAGATATCCTAAGTAAATGAAAAATTCCGCTCTCAAATTATGATTTTATTTATTAAGGCCCATATACTGCCCAAGCTGGTCATAATGTTATGCTTTATCAGAGTGTGAATTTATCCGGCTATTTTTGCTGTCATACAGATTTTATTTTTACTCAAACAATAGTCCAAATTATGGTTGCTTTAAACAAACGGCATTTATGAATTTATACCTATGCAATATTTTAATTAACTTGTCGACTATAAACATCAACATCATCATCATCATCATCATAAAGGTTCCCTTTGCTCTCAATGAAGACATTTAAAATATAAATATATAAAAATGGAAATGAAAATATATATATATATTTTTAAATACTCATACTCGTTGTCTTCTGCTTCATCCGGGACTGGGTCGTGGGGGCAGCAGACTCAGTAGAGACACCTCCTCCAGCTCCTCCGGGGGAGCCCAAGGTGTTCCCAGGCCAGCCAAGAGACATAGTCCCTCCAGCGTGTCCTGGGCCGTCTCCTAGGCCTTCTACCAGGGGGACGTGCCTGGAACACCTCCCGAGGAAGGTGTCCAGGAGGCATCTGGTATAGATGCCCGAGCCACCTCAACTGGCTCCTCTCGATGTGGAGGAGCAGCGGCTCTACTCCAAGCTCCTCCTGGATGGCCGAGCTCCTCACCCTATCTCTAAGGGAGTCCCCGGCCACCCTACGGAGGAAGCTCATTTCAGCCGCTTGTTTCCGGGATCTCATTCTGTCGGTCATGACCCAAAGTTCATGGCCATGGGTGAGGGTAGGAACATAGTCCGACTGGTAAATCGAGAGGTCCGCTTTTCAGCTCAGCTCTTTCTTCACCACAACGGACTGGTACAGCATCCCCATTATGCGTGAAGCGGCTGATCTTCATCCCAGCCGCTTCACTCTCAGCTGCAAACCGCGCCAGCGCATGTTTTTTTAAATATATATATATACATATATATACATATATATATATATACATACATATATATATGTATGTATATATATATATATATATATATACATACATATATATATATACATATATATATATATATATATACATATATATATATATACATACATATATATATATATATACATATATATATATATATATATATATATATACATACATATATATATATATACATATATATATATATATATGTATGTATATATATATATATATATATATATATATATGTATGTATATATATATATATATATATACATACATATATATATATATGTATGTATATATATATATATGTATATATATGTATATATATATATATATACATATATATATATATATATACATATATATATATATACATACATATATATATATATACATATATATATATATATATATATATACATACATATATATATATATATATATATATATATATATGTATGTATATATATATATATATATACATACATATATATATATATGTATGTATATATATATATATGTATATATATATATATATATATATATATATACATACATATATATATATATACATATATATATATATATATATATATACATACGGGCTGCACGGTGGCGCAGTTGGTAGCACTGTTGCCTTGCAGCAAGAAGGTCTTGGGTTCAATTCCCAGCCTGGGGTCTTTCTGCATGGAGTTTGCATGTTCTCCCCGTGCATGTGTAGGTTCTCACTGGGTACTCCGGCTTCCTCCCACAGTCCAAAGACATGCCTGTTAGGTTAATTGGTCACTCTAAATTGCCCTTAGGTGTATGAATGAGTGTGTGTGTGGTTGTTTGTGTGTTGCCCTGCGATGGACTGGCAACCTGTCCAGGGTGAACCCTGCCTCTTGCCCATAGACTGCTGGAGATAGGCACCAGCTCCCCTGCAACCCACTATGGAATAAGCGGTAGAAAATGACTGACTGATATATACATACATATATATATATATATATATATATATTTACATATATATATATATACATACATATATATATATATATATATATATATATATGTATGTATATATCGATTCGGGTACTCTGACTGTTAAGTGTTCATCAGAGAAACAGCCTGGGGGAAGTAACTGTCTCTGTGGCGGCTGGTTTTTGTCATTAACGTTCTGTAGCGCCAACCAGAAGGTAAGAGGCTTAACTGTTTGTGTCCAGGATGTGTGGGGTCTGTAGAGGTGTTGGCTGAGGGCTTTATTATTTTGAGCCTGGTGAACGTTGTTGACAGTAACCTGTGTCAAACTGCGTCAAGATGGCCTATTTATTATCACAACACAATCAAATAGGAAGCACCTGGCAGAGATATGAACCAAACAATTAATAGAAAGAAAAATCTGGTGTTAAAAGCTCATGATATATCTCAAAGGTCATCTTTGGAGAGTCAACTGGAAGATAGGATCTCCTTATATGCTGATGATGTGATTTTCTAATTAACAAATGGTTCTGCAAGTTTTTGTAACTTAATACATCAAACTGAATTATTTTTTAACAGTTATTGGGCTATAGTATTAATTCAAAGTCAGTATTCTTAAATAACAAAAAAACTATTAATCCTCTTACAAGAACCTTATTTATCAAGGTGTCACTCCTAAACAAAAAAAGATATGCCATCAAACACCTATTAGTCTGTAAAGAACTGAAAGAGACCCTGGACCAATTGATGAAAATCCCAACATGAATAACTGGTCACATAAATATGAGCAAAATTAGAATATTACCTGCATTCCATAGCCAAAATATTTACCAAGTTAATTTCAAATAACCAAAAATCGGAGACGTGTTTCTATAGCGCCAATTCACACACCAGAAAGACCACTATGTCTCTTTTTAGGTTTATAAGTCTATAGTTCAACTTTTTCCCCTTTGGCGATCATTGAAGTATGTTTTAAGTTAACCCGACTTGTTTGCTGGTGTATTCACTGACCAGAAGGACCAACCATAGTCCCAGCTGTGGGGCCTCCAGTCTTCAGGACCCAGACTGACTGTGATCTGGAACACTTGAGTGTACATCATGTGGGCCACCATACCCAGAAGACCTGCAACAAACACACACATAGGACAAGACGATGGTTCACATCATCATTTTGAAAATATGATTATTAATTGCTGTGGAAACATTTGGCTTCTACAAAGAGACCAAAATGCTGTTTTTTGTAAAGGAAGAACAATGCCATACCCAAGTTGGTAAATCGGTTTAATCAAGCATCAGTCTGGTAATATTAATCATTCTGCGTTGCTTTGTAAGGTCATATGCTGCTGAATCAAATCGGGCGGAAATCTGCTTCATAACAGAGGATAACAATAGGATCTGTTTTCTGGTGATCATGAGTTCATGAGGCTTTCTTCCTGCCTTACATTCGGGATGAACAGTAACAGCAACTGGAGTCATAAAAATGTTAAAGCTGACTGATGTTCCAATCTTTGTCTTTCTGTAATTTTGAAATAATTACTTCTCATTGAGAGAAAACATTAGTTCACGTTTTGTTATGCTACAAACACAAACTTTACTGTATTTTATTGGGATTTCATGTAAAAGACCAACACAACAAACAATGACAATGTGTGGCATGCATTTCTATTTTGCCCCTTTGACTCTGATAGCCCTAAATAAATTCCAGTGCAACCATTTGTCTTCAGAAGTTGCCAAAGTAGAAGAAAGAGTCCATCTGTGTTTAATTTAGTATCAGTCTAAATCCAAACTGTTCTGTTTCTGGCCTCAGAGGTTTGTTGGAGGACATTAGAGAACAACCAGCATCATAAAGACCAAGGAACAAAGCAGACAGGTCAGGGAGAAAGTTGTGGAGAAGCTTATAGCAGGCATAGGTTCTACAACAATATCCCAAGCTTTGAGAATCTCACAGAGTTCACGCCAGGCTTGAAGAGCATTAATCCGAGAATCAAGAGACCCATCATAGCTTTAAAGGAGATGGAGGGTCCACAGCTCAGGTGAAAGAATGAGCTAATAGGACAACTATTAGTTATAAACCCCACAAATCTGGCCTACATGGAAGAGTGGCAAGAATAATAAAAAATACAAGAAGTCCCATTTAATGTTTGCCAAAAGCCATGTAGGGCACACAGCGAACAAGAAGTAAGACGTCTTGTCAGATGAGATTAAAACAGAATTTTTTGTCCAACAAAATGCATTGAGGAACACTAACCAACTTTACCATGAAACATGGGGGTGGCAGCAACATGATGTGGGGATACTGTTCGTCAACAGGGATAGGGGAAGCTGGTTTATGTAAAGGTGGATGGAGCTAAATTCAGGGCAATCCTGGAAGAAAATCTGTTAGAAGCTTCAGATAACTACAGACTGGGGTGGAGGTTCACCTTCCAGCTGGACAACCACCCTAAACATTTAGGTAGAGACATGGATGGTTTAGATCAAAGCAGATTCATATTTTAAAATGGTATAGTCAAAGCCCATGCCTAAATCCAACTCTGTGGCTAGACTTGAAAACATGTTCTCCATGCAATCTGACAGAGCTTCTTCAATCTTGCAAATACAAACAGGTAAAAATTTTAGTCCCTAGATGCAAAAAGCTGGCAGACAAATAACCCAAAGGACTCGTAGCTGTGACTGTGGTGAAGGGTGGCTCCACAGGGTACAAACTCAGAGGGGGCTGAATACAACTGCATGCCACAGTTTTCAGATGTACATTGGCAACATTTTTTTTATCTTGCTTTATTTTCCTTTGAATTCACAGATATGTACTTTGTGTTTGTTCATCGGATAAAATCAGAATAAAATACGAGTTAGTAGTTGTGACATGATGTCTAATTGTTCCCTCAGCTCTCTAAGCCTGATGCAACATTTTAAAACGATAAAGAATTTTTTCGGTTTCAAATGCTACAAGGAGAAAGCGCTTTTAGAAAACAATTTTCTGTAGGAAAAGAATTTTCTTTAATTCTAAAAAATATATGAAGAAATAAAAAACTTAAATCCAATGACATTATAGCAGTAAAGCATCTCAATGCACAATTTCACAAATAGGTTTCTTTCAATCTTCTTCTAAAAACATACTTTAGGAGCTATTTGATTTCTATTATCTATTAAGTAATGTTTGCCATGACCTGCCAACAGATGAAACTACCTTTAAAAGTAACATTCAAAATTGTATGTAACTCTAAAGGTTAAAAAGGTTAAAGGTTTACATTAGATTAGAACAGCAGTGAGTCTTAGTACAACATGATCCACCAGGAAACCAGTGCAGATCGGAGCTGCAGCCCAGCCTCTTCCTCAGTAATAAATCAGAACGTTCACAATCATCACAATTAGCCATTACACTAAATCGATTGATTTAATACACCAGTAATTAGACATTTAATCAATTAGACATAGAGGCGTAATATTTTATGGAATTACAGCAAATCAAAAAAAGTGAAAGTGAATGAGTGGAAGGCTCGTTACTGGTGAAGATGTGGATCATAATCAATCATAATCTGTGAGCTGCAGGAAGACGTGTTTCCATATGAAGCTGAGCCACTTCAGGTTTGCAGCTCTCTATAAACAAAGTATTGCTATGACTCCACCATGGCGGTATGATGGCAGTGGTGCAGGAGGAGGTTTGTGTTCTGTTTAAAACTGTTCTGTTAGTAACTCAGTGGCACAAGGAAATGTTTCCCATCATTTCTAAAGGGAATGCTAATTATGTTGGCTATATTCACTATAATAGAATGTAAGGTTCTATTGTTGTTGCAAACATGAAGATCTCCTTCCAGAGTTTGAATGTCTACAGCCTGGAAAGGTTTGGAAGTATTTTCCTGGATGCAATTATTCTGATATTACCACACTTTATTACGCTATCCCATTTCAAATCCATCCATCCAGTTTCCAGCCACTTTCTCTAAAAGTGTCCACCAATAACCTTTTTCCTAGATGTTTTATCCATCAGGTTTTACATCATTTGGATACATGATCATCTGATGAGCGAAGAACAGAAGCCTAAAGGATTTTATCCTTTACTTCAGAGGAGGTTACTGGTAAATTTGTCCTCAGAGATCCGAGGAGCAGACCAGCAAATAGAGCCAGCTTGTGTAAGAGGTTTAATCTGAATCGGGATGAACACTCCTGGCAGAGATACTAAACCATCTGACCCAAAACATCCTCTGTCAAATCTGCATCACTCTCACTCCTCTTACCATTTATAAGGCTGCTGGAAATCCATGAATTTTTTTAATATCTGGAATACAAGCCGGAATTTGCATACTTTTCCTTGGAAACTAAAGCTCTAATCACACTTACTGGTTAAAAAATGTTTTATATTGAAAACAAATGTTTCATATTACTGCAGACAGTTAATGAAGGATGAAAAGTAGTAAAATAGTTGCATTTGTCTTTCATTTTCATCTAATGTAGATAATTTACAGAATATCCTTTCATCTCATTTAAAGCAAAGCAGCCTGAATGTGATGTACATGCACCTCACACGAAAGTACTCGGCCCCCTTGAACTTTTCAACCTCTTGCTACATTTCAGGCTTCAAACATAAAGATATAAAATTCAATTTTTTTGTGAAGAATCAACAACAAGTGGGACACAATCATGAAGTGGAATGAAATTTATTGGATGTCAAACTTCTTTAACAAATAAAAAACTGAAAAGTGGGGTGTGTAATATTATTTGGCCCCCTTGCATTAATACTTTGTAGCGCCACCCTTTGCTGCAATTACAGCTGCAAGTCTCTTGGGGTTTGTTTCTATCAGTTTTCACATCGAGAGACTGAAATTCTTGCCCATTCTTCCTTGAAAAACAGCTCGAGCTCAGTGAGGTTGGATGGAGAGCGTTCATGAACAGCAGTCTTCATCTCTTTCCACAGATTCTCGATTGGATTCAGGTCTGGACTTTGACTAGGCCATTCCAACACCTGGATACGTTTATTGGTGAACCATTCCATTATAGATTTGGCTTTATGTTTTGGATCATTGTCTTGTTGGAAGATAAATCTCCGTCCCAGTCTCAGGTCTCTAGGAGACTCCAACAGGTTTTCTTCCAGAATGGTCCTGTATTTGGCCCCATCCATCTTCCCATCAATTTTGACCATCTTCCCTGTCCCTGCTGACGAAAAGCAGGCCCAAACCATGATGCTGCCACCACCATGTTTGACAGTGGGGATGGTGGGTTCAGGGTGATGAGCTGTGTTGCTTTTACGCCAAACATATCTTTTTGCATTGTGGCCAAACAGTTTGATTTTGGTTTCATCTGACCAGAGCATCTTCTTCCATATGTTTGGTGTGTCTCCCAGGTGGCTTGTAGCAAACGTTAAATGAGACTTTTTATGGATATCTTTGAGAAATGGCTTCCTTCTTGCTACTCTTTCATAAAGGCCAGATTTGTGCAGTATACGACTGATTGTTGTCCTATGGACAGACTCTCCCACCTCAGCTGTGGATCTCTGCAGTTCATCCAGAGTGATCATGGGCCTCTTGGCTGCATCTCTGATCAGTCTTCTCCTTGTTCAAGATGAAAGTTTAGAGGGACGGCCGGGTCTTGGTAGATTTGCAGTGGTCTGATAGTCCTTCCATTTCAATATGATTGCTTGCACAGTGCTCCTTGGGATGTTTAAAGCTTGGGAAATCTTTTTGTATCCAAATCCAGCTTTAAACTTCTCCACAACAGTATCTCGGACCTGCCTGGTGTGTTCCTTGGTCTTCATGATGCTCTCTGCGCTTTGAACAGAACCCTGAGACTATCACAGAGCAGGTGCATTTATACGGAGACTTGATTACACACAGGTGGATTCTATTTATCATCATCAGTCATTTGGGACAACATTGGATCATTCAGAGATCCTCACTGAACTTCTGGAGAGAGTTTGCTGCACTGAAAGTAAAGGGGCTGAATAATATTACATGTCCCACTTTTCAGTTTTTTATTTGTTAAAAACGTTTGACACATCCAATAAATGTCATTCCACTTCACGATTGTGTCCCACTTGTTGTTGATTCTTCACAAAAAAAATAGAATTTTATATCTTTATGTTTGAAGCCTGAAATGTGGCAAAATGTTGAAAAGTTCAAGGGGGCCGAGTACTTTCGCAAGGCACTGTATAATTAATCTGAACATTACGTTTTGTGTTTTTAAAATATTTACCTGCTGAACAATTACCTAGATATGCAATATTTTAATTGACATTGAAAACCACACAATTTCTGAATTTTTTTAAATCGATGTTTTTCTATTTTCATGGTTTATAATTTTTTTGGTCTACACTTCCCTGCTCTAACTTGCAATTCATGCATCAACATCAGTGGTTTTAACACCATGTGAACACAGCAGGACAGGATTCTGTCATTTTGTGCAACAATCCTGGGTTTTGTGCCAGTTTTTGCAGTTTCAGCTGTATGATAATCTAAATCAAAGAGTTTACAGCTGGCCTCAGTCTGAAAATAGTAACTGGGACTGCAAATGGTTGGGACTGGATCACTCCCGACCTACCAATCTGCTGAAGACTGGTAGGTCTGAGCAGCCTCCATCTGAACAGTGCAATGCCGTACAAAATGGTTCTATTATGTTTTATCTCATTTATGGTGAGCAAGAGAGATGAATGTGGAACAAAGGTTTTGCAATTATCACTAATATTCATTTCGAGTGTGATAGTTAAAAACGTTCAATGAGATTTAAGAGTGACTTTATAAATTTGACAGACTGCAGGACATAATCAGAACATCTGTTTGCCTTTGTTCAGACTTCTTTGTGGATCACATCCTGCAGTCTGATAAATTCTGACCTTCAGTCGATGCCTTTTATCTCCAAATGAATCAGTTAAGTGAGTCACAGTACTAAACAGTAATAAAAAAAACAAAAACATTTTTCTCTCTTCAATCACTGTCGTTTTCATGGCTGAAGAAAGAACAACTTCAGTCCGATGCTAAAATAGGAGCAAATTGCTGGACTTGATGGCCGTCTGCATGTATTTTGTACAATCTGCTTTGTGAATCCAGTGCAGAAACGAAGCAAACAGTGGGAGGAAAAAGCCTTACCAGCTGCTTTATGTTTTCTTACCGGAGAGCACGGTGAAGACGGCAGCGAAGGCATTGAGTTTGAGTCCATCGATGACGTTGCTGGAGTGGAAAAGTTCCAGACACATGAGGCTGAAGCCGACCACCAGGAGCAGGATGTACAGCACCTCCGAAACCACAGACAGCCACAACACACCTGCAAAAAAAAACTACAGTTACTCAAAGATTCCCTGGAGTTTCAGTATTTCAGTTTAAAAAGGTTCTACATTTTATAGATTCATTACAGGCAGAGTAGTATATTTCAAGCACTTCTATCTATTCATTTTGATAATTATGGCTTAAAGCTAATTAAAGGTCAAAATTCAGACTCTGTGAAAATTTGAATATAACATGAAACAGATAAGTAATTTTTTAAGACATAAATGTTAATCTATGACTATGTTATGACCATGAGTGCTGTATCCAAGCATGTTCATGGAAATTTGAGTGGAAGGAAAAAGTGTTGTAGAAAAAGCTGCACAGGCAACATAGAAGACAGTCCTTGTGTTATTATCCCAGTGATGTTCTAATCTATCTGGATGCACCTGCATGGTTTTCTTTATTGATATTACAGATCCCTGGTTATCACAGGGATCTTTCACCTCATGACATTCTGCTCAATAAACAAATAATCTTGTTGATTTTTTCGCCATCTCTATTAAAAACTGTAAAAGCTCAAAATAAGCTTTTGTTACAGGAGCAAAATAACAGTTTTCAACGGGGACTGTATTGAGCAGAGCTGTGGGAGTGACAGATGCATCAAGGATTGAGCAGCTTCTGCAGCAAAACTGATTTTCAAAATAAAACAGGAAATGAGGGAAATATCATTGAACATGAAACTGGAGCTCAACAGAAACACATTTTCAAGAAAATCAGAATAAATGAAAACTCGGAGAAGTTTGACTATGGAACCAGTTCAATCCAAAACAATTAAACTCAGAGACCGTAATACAGTTAGCTGCTCCCACATGTAAACATTAATCAGCAAAACATTCAAACTTATTCCTCATATATTATGTTACATTATTCAAAGGATGGCCCAGTCATGACTATTCAGATGAAGTAATTTCCCTCATAGATAAAAAACAGACAAACTTTGCATTTTCCATCCATTTCATATTTACATCCACTGACTGTTTTCTGCTTTCTCTTGAGCTGAAAGTTTTTATTTCCGACCCGCCGACAGAAACAGCATCCAGGAGTGTAAACCCTCCCGTGAGGCGGAGGCAATATTGTTTCCCATTTCTGTCGTCCTGAATATGATTATCAGCAGACTTCATTGAACTGCAGACAGTCAATAAAACATGTTTGGAGGGACTTGGCTGATAACAGGAAGGCAGCAGCTCATCAGACCGAGTCTCAACACAAGCGGATATAATTACTTACTTTAATTACAGGCGTGTGTGTTTGTGTCAGCGACGTCTGCAGGTCCTGAGTGTGACGCTTGTTTAGCGCCATTTCTTTCATGGCTTCTCTATAGATTTCCAAAACAAGAATGGAAAATTTAATTAAATTTAGACCCTCAGGGAGGCTCACTCACCTGGAAGAGAAACAACCCCATACATGGATTATATCAGGATGCTGCACTGCTGGTTCCACACAGGACTCGTCCCAAACAATCAGAGAGGATTCATCTGAGAAGATAACTTTGCACAAGTCTTCTGCTCTCCAGGCATGAACATCCTGCAGAATATTACCCCAACTGGCTTCTTGCTGCTGCTTCTGGCCAAGAGACTTCACTTATTGCTTAAGCAGATGACCACAATCCGGTTGTTGCACATTTTGAACAAGCTCTGCACTGGTGGCAACAGGAGACATTCCTGCAGCTTGGTGGATCCTCCTCAAAGTCCTTAAACCTTCTACACTGCAGTTGAACCTTTCAGCTTGAAGTTCTTGATGATCCAGACAAAGTTTAGCTGCAGGTTTCTTACCAGTAGCGAGGTCATTTAGGTGCAAAGTGATGATGGCTGCATGCTTTTGTTTTCCATGTAGACGGTGACTGTAGGGTTGCAGCAGGATACATTCAGCAATCTCAGCGCAGAGGAGCAACCCAGACGTTGTCTGGTTAAGTAATGAGTAAGAATTTAAACAACTTTTTAATTTAAAATTCAGTGGAACAGGTTCACATCTCTCTAAGATACTGAATTATTTCTTAAAACCTAATTTAGTTTTATGCGAATTTTACACAATTCAACCCGATTTACTTTGTCAGAAACTCCAGAAGACTCAGGTGGAGGCCTCAACCATCTTCTGGATCAAAGACTACCTGACAAACAGACCACAGTTTGTGAGACTGAAGGGTTGTGAGTCTAACCAGGTAGTCAGCAGCACAGGAGCACCACAGGGGACTGTACTCTCACCATTCCTTTTAACTCTGTACACCTCAGACTTCCAGTACAAGACAGACTCCTGTCATCTGCAGAAATACTCGGATGATTCTGCAGTTGTGGGTTGGATCAGAGATGGACAAGAAGCTGAGTACAGGAAGGTGGTGGACCGCTTTGTGGCATGGTGTGAAAACAATCATCTCATTTTGAACGTGACTAAAACAAAGGAGATGATTGTAGATTTTAAGAGAAACAGGAACAAGTCAAAAACTATTTCTATCATGGGAGAAGAAGTGGAGGTGGTGGAGGAGTATAAATACCTCGGTGTTCACCTGGACAACAGACTGGAGTGGAGATGCAACTGTGAAGCCATCTACAAGAAGGGACAGAGCAGACTGTACTTCTTGAGGAAGCTTAGATCCTTTGGTGTTTGCAGCAAGATGCTGCATATCTTCTATAAGTATGTTGTGGAGAGTGTGATCTCTTCTGCCATCATCTGCTGGGGAAGCAGCATCAGAGCCAGGGACAACCACTCTGAAGAAACTTGGATAATAATAATTATTATTTTAGAAAGTATTTTGCAATTCAGCTGATAAAACCCACCTAGCAGCATATTGGCTTCAAAAGACAGCAAAAGAACAAGATTGTCTGGCTTTTCCCATCATCTCTGCTTCTTTGCAGCACTTTTTTCCTGAGATGGTTTTAACAGATGAAACCATCAGAGAACTTTTATTAACAAGCTGCTCAGTGTGAAGCTGTGAATTTAAAGCTTACAGCAAAAGGCACCAAAGAACTCTCTTTCTTCTGGATGCTCAGATATTCCTTTCATCAGCTCCAGGATATAAACATTACGTGGAATCCAGAGCCAGGTGGAATACTGATCAGGTGGGATGTTCTGCTCATTTAGAGAACAGGTTCATTGTCTGGATAAATTTGGTGCACACCGTGTCATCCTGATCATTTCAAGGCTTTGGGTTCCAATAACTTCAATAAATCAACACTGACAACTCAACTAAAAACACTCAGCTTGTTCATATATCAATTAGCACATGTCAGTTTCCCTCCACCTGCTCCTTCATCAGCATAATTATACAAAGCTGATGAAGGCCTCTGGGTGGGTTCAGTCTGGGACCATCTTCCAGATTATATAGTGCAGACCAGCATACAGATTTGGCTTTTTATGCACAAGAACTGATTTTCTCCAACTCACCTTAAAATGTCTCTCCAAACCACAACAAACTTCCTGCACACCGATGGGCTTCCCTGAATCTCCAGAATATGAGCGTTTTCATGTCCATACAGGGTCAAAGGAGGACCTGGTGTCTATCTCCAGGGGTCACTGGCTACACCCTGGTGGGTCACCAGTCCATCACAGATGGCACAGGACAAACAACTATGCAAACTCTCATACCTAACCCAGTTTGGAGCGACCAATTAACCTATCAAATATGAAGCAAAAAACAGGGTCTAACTTTTCTCAGTCAATTTCTGAAATGTGGATGGATGGATGGAAAGAAGGATGGATGGATGGATGGATAGATGGAAGGATGGATGGTTGATGGATGGAAAGAAGGATGGATGGATGGATGGATAGATGGAAGGATGGATGGTTGATGGATGGAAGGATGGATGGATGGAAGGATGGATGGATGATGGATGGAAGGATGGATAGATGGAAGGATGGATGGTTGATGGATGGAAGGATGGATGGATAGATGGAAGGATGGATGGAAGGATGGATGGAAGGATGGATGGATGGATGGAAGGATGGATGGATGATGGATGGATGGATGGATAGATGGAAGGATGGATGGTTGATGGATGGAAGGATGGATGGATAGATGGAAGGATGGATGGTTGATGGATGGAAGGATGGATGGATGGATGGATAGATGGAAGGATGGATGGAAAGAAGGATGGATGGATAGATGGAAGGATGGATGGTTGATGGATGGAAGGATGGATGGATGGATGGATAGATGGAAGGATGGATGGATAGATGGAAGGATGGATGGTTGATGGATGGATGGATAGATGGAAGGATGGATGGTTGATGGATGGAAGGATGGATGGATGGATGGAAGGATGGATGGATGATGGATGGATGGATGGATGGATAGATGGAAGGATGGATGGTTGATGGATGGAAGGATGGATGGATAGATGGAAGGATGGATGGAAGGATGGATGGAAGGATGGATGGATGGATGGATGGATGGATAGATGGAAGGATGGATGGTTGATGGATGGAAGGATGGATGGATAGATGGAAGGATGGATGGTTGATGGATGGAAGGATGGATGGATGGATGGATAGATGGAAGGATGGATGGAAAGAAGGATGGATGGATAGATGGAAGGATGGATGGTTGATGGATGGATGGATGGAAGGATGGATGGAAGGAAGGATGGATGGATGGATAGATGGAAGGATGGATGGTTGATGGATGGAAGGACGGATGGATGGATGGAAGGAAGGACGGATGGAAGGATGGATGGATGGATGGATGGAAGGATGGATGGATGATGGATGGAAGGATGGATGGAAGGATGGATGGATGGAAGGAAGGATGTATGGATGGAAGGATGGATGAATGGAAGGATGGATGGATGGAAGGATGGATGGATGGAAGGAAGGATGGATGGATGATGGATGGAAGGATGGATGGATGGAAGGATGGATGGAAGGATGGATGATGGAAGGATGGATGGAAGGATGGATGGATGGAAGGATGGATGGATGGATGGAAGGATGGAAGGATGGATGATGGATGGAAGATGGATGGATGGATGAATGGAAGGATGGATGGAAGGATGGATGGATGGATGGATGGAAGGATGGATGGAAGGATGGATGGATGGATGAATGGAAGGATGGATGGAAGGATGGATGGATGGATGATGGAAGGATGGATGGAAGGATGGATGGATGGATGAATGGAAGGATGGATGGAAGGATGGATGGATGAATGGAAGGATGGATGGATGGATGGATGAATGGAAGGATGGATGGAAGGATGGAAGGATGGATGGAAGGATGGATGGATGGATGATGGAAGGATGGATGGATGGAAGGATGGATGGATGGACATACATTCTTTAAGAAATTCAGAATCTTTTTTCTTGTCCCACATTTATTCAGACCAAGATACTAATTTCACCCTTTTCCAGCCTTTTTAAGGATGAAATAAAGAAATGTGAAACCAAAATGTTCCAGTTTGTGTTCTGTATGACCAGATACAGTATATGTCATAACTGTTGTCTCTGTTTGTCTCATAGATCTTGTATGTAGGCTCAGCATTTGGGCAGAACACGCAGCTTCTGCCACCAGGTGGCACCTTTTAGTGCGAGCTGTGGGCGGAGTCAAGTACAGCCAGGCCACACACCCACTAATCAATTGACTCCGTCCACAAACACCAACTTTTAATAAAAAGGTCTCCAGGTTCAATGGTTTGTTAAAATCCTTATATTCCCAAGTCTGTATGCACACACTGAAAATGGAGTTTTAAAAAATTTCACTTTGACAAAAAGTCTTTCAGATGCTTAAACGCACCAGAGAATCTCTTTTTGCAAATTATCATGGAGTAAGCCCGTTATATCGTTGTTCTGTCTTAAGCAGATGTTTCTGAATGTTGTTAGACATCGTCAACATCTCCTGTCCTGCTTCTGTTACAAACTCACTTGAAGATGTTTGTGGTAATTTCCCCATTGAGCTCATTAAGATGCATCCTTAATGTAAACCTGTAGGTACGATGCTTTTTAAAAAAGTCCCATTTTTGTCTCTGCAGGGTTGCTCGTTTGACACCCCCTGACAATCACAGAGACCCAGAAAAGAGATGTGAATGGTGGTTTTTGTATTTTTTTATTTGTTTCCTCAGATTTCACTTGGCTCTGGGAACAGGTGGAGAGCTGCAGGGAGTGGCGGCAGAGCTTTAATGACCGTCATTACTCACCTCTCTCTGACGCTGGGGCCAGATCAATGAAGCTCCGGCACTTCTCACCTGAGAGGAGAGACAGCGAGTCCAGGGGTAGAGAGGGATGGAGGAAAGAAAAGGTGAAATGAGCAGGGAACAAAGCAAAGAGAGGAGGAGACGAGCCAAGAAGGGAGAAAGAGATGAAAATTAAAGCAGAAAGTGACAGAAGGAGCGTTAATGCATCAAACTGGTATCAATTATTATAACATGTCAGGTTTGTAAAAACAGCCAGTAACTCTGAATGGCCCTCAGCTGCTAATTCATGTCTTATTCTGCAGCAGAGTCTCTCCTATCAGGGCAGAACTTGTCAATGTCACCTTTTCTGACAATCCCACAAGGAAACGATTGGTTTAGTCTGAAATGAATTTATTTCAGTTTAGTGCTTCAAAATTGGTTTTTGGACGATAGATAGCAGCCTGGGTAACAAAGGAATTTGCAGTGAAGATACCAAAGTTATACATTTATTTATTACAGACATGATTCATTAACAAATGACACATTAGAGTGTTTTCAAGCATGAATGACCTGTTTAAGGTCATGCCACAGTAGCTCAGGTCCAGACTTGACTAGGTCATTCCAAAACCTTCTCTTTGGGATCAATTAATTACAGCAAGTCTTTCAGATCCTGAAGAACCAAGCAGACCCAGACCATCATACTACCACCCCAATGTCTAAATGCTGTCATAGTTTTACACCAGATGTAACGAGACTAAAAACGTCCACTTTTGCCTTCTCAGTTCACAGAATGCTTTCCTAAAGGTCTTGGCCATCATCCAGATGTTTTTTGGTAAATGTGAGACATTTACCATCCCACATTAAGGCAAGCAGACAGCCTTCACCTTTCAAACAGTCATAGAAGGAAAATGTGCCAGTTTTACATGGAAAAACAAGAATCCATATCAAGATAGTTTTGCGGTTTGATAAGTAGATTAGACAGAAAATCATCTCCTCTGATGAAGTTGCTCTCTTGTTTCCTTCTTTAGTTGTTTGTATCTAGAGATTTTCAGGACTAAATTAAAGGTAAACTTCATGCTGAAATTACATCTGTTAACACTGTCATAATTTACATTTGTTAAAGTAATGAATTTTTATTCACTATTCAGAGCTGCAGAGAGCAGATTTAATAACATTTCTCTTGGGGGTGTTTGGAACCTTCTCGGCTACATATTATTTCTTTCTAGCACGCTCCGGCGGCTGCAGGGAGTTCATCAGAGCTCAGAGCGACCCGACGGGTCACAGATCAGCAGCTGCAACACGAGCCATTACTCAGGCCCTGAGGTGTCATGGAAAAGGAGTGGGCCCATCCATAACCAGCCGGATTACCAAAGAAACCCTACTCCACACAGTCCAGATGAAGACACTGTTTCAGGGAAACGCCGGATAATTTCAGTTTGAAGCACTGAAACAGAACATCTAGAACTGCTCTGAAACAAAATGACCACTGGAGGTTTTGCTTCTAAGATGCACAAAAAGCATCATGTCATGTGTGCAAGGTGCATCTCAATACTTAAAATATAGTCAAAAATCTAATTTTTTCAGTAATTCATTCGAAAAGCAAAACTCATTTATTATGTAGATTTGTTCCCTACAGTATTTCAAATGTTTATTTCTATTCATTTTGATGCTTATAGCTGACAGACAATGGAAACATAATAGTCAGTTCCTCAGTAAATTTAAATATTAAATATAAGACCAATAAAAAAACAGATTTTTAATACAGAAATATGCCCCTACTGAAAAGTATGTCCATCTACTGTGCGACTTCTACACTAAATACTTGGTCTGGGCTCCTTTTGCATGGGTTGCTGCATCAATGTAGCATGGCACAGAGGAGATCAGCCTGTGGTTCTGCTGAGGTGTTCAGGCAGCCCAGGTAGCTTTAACAGCGACCTTTAACCTGGCTGCATTGCTGGCTCTGGTGTCTCTCATCTTACAACATCCCACAGATTCTCTGTTCGGTTCAAGTCAAGCCAGGATACTGGTGTTACCATAGTGATTGAAACAGCTTTTGGTACCTTTGACGGTGTGGGCCAGAACCAAGTCCTGCTGGAAAATGAAATCAGCATCTCCATAAAGCTTGTCAGCAGAAGGAAGCATGAAGTGCTTTAAAATGTCCTGGTAGATGACTGTTTTGACAGTGGAATTGAGACAACACAATGGACCAGAACCAGCAAATGATCTGGTACCCCAAATCATTACTGACTGTAGAAACCGTGGAAGGTCTGACTCCAGCTGCAGTCTGCACCTTTTGAATCCCCCCCAAGCTCTTGAATGGGCTTTGCCCAAACCACACGTTCTCCTTCCACTCAACTTTCCATGAATATGCTTGGATCCACCAATTTTTTTTAACCTTTTAGTGGAGGTAGCCAGTGACTGTCTTCAGGACAACTGTCACCAGTCCTCCCCATAATGTCTACACCACAATCATGGGAAAATAAACTTTAAGGTGAAATTCTAACATGTTACACTGTATCTGTTTGGTTAATGTTAACTTTTCAGTTATAATTTATTTTATTGAGATGAAGCTTTATAGTTTGAAAACAAAGCTGCACTAGACATACATGTGCACAGCTCCATGAAACTGGCCTTAAAACAGACATAAATGTTCAAGAAAACCTCAAAATTCAGTAAATGTTTGGTTTTCCCTTTACATTTTTCCGAGTAAAAGCTTTGTCTGTAGTTTCGAGACAAACTTAAACTCTAAGTATGCTTGTTTAGGATTTTTGTAACTTTTTAAACATATTAATTGTTAAAATAAATTTGTATTTAATTTATGTTAAGAAAACACCAACCTTTGCAAAATTGATCATGAGCGGACAAATCGGTAGCCATCAGGATCATTTTATTTTAGGTGTAAATTCAATTTAAAAATCAAAGTAGAAAACATAAAAATCTGACTTAGGTGAAGATAATAGAAGAGAATGTTGCTTCGCTTCGCTTCCTCCAGGTGAATCGTATAGAGTCAACTCTGATCTCTAACTTGACCTCTTGAACTCTAACCTCTTATGGGATCAGATGTATTTCTCCATCAGTGTGAGCTTGACATCACTGCTCTTGGAGGAAGAATCACTTCGAAAATCTCCTCAAACACCATCTACTAGGTTCTCTGTAACGTGCGTCTGCAGAGTTCTGTTCACCTCATAAGTTCTTCTCATCCCCCTTTTTCATTTGTGATCCTGCAGCTCGGTGCTGCAGATGAAGCTTCCTGTCTGTCTGCATTGTGTGGTTCGTGGATCACTGAAGAAGTTCAGCATCTTAACCGTGGGATGTGAGTTCTTTACTTCATCCAGAATTGAAGTCAATCCACCCACAAGGCAATCTGACCTCTTTGCTATGATGAAGAAATTCTGCCACAAAATTAGCTCCGTTGTCCCACCAACATAGCACTGACTGCATAACCTCCCAATGTTTGCATGAGTAATTTCCATAAAGATCCTCATGGATCAGGACCGTGATTTTACTTAATTTATTTTAGTGGATAAATTGCCTTTTACGTTGAATATGCTGTTTAAATTAGTCAGATCTGCCACTGCTTTGTTCTTCTTTCATCTGGTGACCGTTTCAGTCGACCACTGACTGATAGACATCTTCCTGAAGGCCACTTGTGCAGTCAGGACAAACATGCAGACCTTTAATGTGGAATGCATGACTTCCATGTTCCTCATTAACTCTCGCTAAAGACTAGTTAGGGGGAATCTGTCCCAAACAAGGAGTCAGAGAGACCGGAACATAGAAAGCTGCTCTTCTGTTGGATCATTTGTGCTTTATCTGCTCTAAATCTGCTGATTTATCAAAAAAAGCGATTACTTCCTTTTGCCTTCATTAATGTTCCTCCTGCGAGATGTCTTCCTGCAATCAATACTTTTGAAAGATCTTTCAAATTTACTTCAGTTCAGTTTACTTTATTTATATTTGTACCACAAGTTTAACAATTGTCAAACAAAAGGCGCCTAAGTTGACTTGTTTATACTAACATGTTCCTCCTGCTGCAGGCAGACAAGACAAGAATCTGATGATCGAGTCATTAGGAAACAAAGAATTTAAAGATATTTTGTTCCATAAACGTCATTTATTGTGTTATTTTTTTGGTTTTATTAAACTAGAAATATTTATTTTCATTAGATTTTTATGATTTACTCCTTTTGACGTGGTCTTAAATGTATTTAATTTGGGCAGTGGGGAAACACGAGGTGTTTAAACGGGGTAATTATAGTCAAGAAAAGGTCAGACCATCCATCCATCCAACCATCATGGATGGATGGAAACCTGGGTTTCTCAGGGCCTTTCAAACATTTGTATTTGGATTTTACCTGCTTTTTCAGTCTTTGGGTCTTGAATAAATAATGCTTGGTAGAAAAATAAAACTTAAGGTCCAAAACCAGATATTTTGCACAGATCTGCAACTGCAACCCATTTGTAGTTGAAACTCATCTAAGATCTCTCCAGCCATTTTTTCTGAGGTTAAAAGAGATCAAGTGGTAAAAAAAAACAATAAAACTCCAAAGAACAGCATTAAGTGTGCTGCAGCCCAAAGGTGAGCAGCTCAGCGTCTGATTAGGACATGAATTTAAAATGTAATTAAAGAGTGAGCAGCTCATCTGTGGCCTGATGACAGGACCAACAGCACAATCAGTATTCCTACTTACACCTTCCTACATCACAACGCAGCTCTGAAATGTTAATTACAGACAAAAAACCAAATAACGCCACTTATCACATTTTCAGTACATCAGGATGTAATGAAACTGATTCATTTCAGGCTTCAGGTGCTTTCCAACATCTTTTCTCCCTGTTTCACTTCAAAGTCCCATAATTCCTGTTCGGATCAGGCTTTCATTGCAGACCCCCTGCAGCTGGGAAGCCAGTTTAATCAGGGGTTTGATGTCGTCTGGAGGTTAATTACAACTCTGATGAGTATGAATGGTTGTGAGAAACAACAGGTAAAGAACCTGAGTGTCAGTCTGAATCATTTAGTTGAAACATGAAGAACGTGTCCATATGCAGTTATAATCAGACTAATTATACAGCAGACGGGCGTAATTACTGTTAATTACTGTTATTTTAAGTATTTATCACAAACTTTGTTAAATTCTACAAATATGTAATAAAGTTGTCCATTTCTTTGAATCTGAGTACGCTATTTTTAATAACTGTACAGTGTTTTATCTTATATTGTAAATTTGCCCTTACTGTACTGTCTCTTATTCTTATACTATGTTACATGTCTGAATCTGCTTGCTTCCCTTTTGTCACTGACTGGTAGACATGAATTTCACCCCCTGAGGGACAATAAAATATATTTCTATTCTATTCTATTCTATTCTGATTAATTTGAACCAAAACCAAAACAAATTATAAATCATTATACTTATTAGAATATTTTTTAAAGTATAAATAAGAGTTCAATGAAAGTGATGCACTGCACGGTGGCCCAGTTGGTAGCACTGTTGCCTTGCAGTGAGAAGGTCCTCGGTTCGACTCCTGGCCGGGGGTCTTTCTGTATGGGGTTTGCACGGTTTCCCCGTGCATATATGGGTTGTCTCCAGCTTTCTCCCACAATCCAAAAGCATGACTGTTGGGTTAATCTCTCGAAATTGCTCTTAGGTATGAATGGGTTTCTGCATGGTTGTTTGTCCTTTGTTGCACTGGGCTGGCGGCCTGTCCAGGGTGTACCCTGCTTCTTGCCCGCAACAGCTTCCCCACGACCCTGAATGGAAGAAGTGGGTTTAGAAAATGGATGGATGGATGAAAGTAAAGCCGAAGATGCTAAAATACAAAATGTACAAATACCAGAGACAGATGGATGGATGACCAAATGACAGACAGAGAGAGATACAACTAAAAACGATGAACCAAAAGTTAAATGGCTCCTTAGAGGTTTATGAGACAGCTGAATGAACTGAAGGAGATTAAACCGGCAACAGAAAGGCACGAACATTGATGGCCCTGAGTTTATAGAAAGGTCATTTCAGCATAAAGTGAGCTGAATTTTAAGCCTCCTCTTGCATCAACAGACCCTGTTCTCATTACCGCCGTTAAAACAGTATCAAGCTGAGCTCCTTACGTGTCTCTCAGCCAGTCGGAGCAGATTGTTGTGATGTAATGAAGAGATTAATCCTCACTGAAGAGTCCATGACTATTTTATTTTAACCTTTAACTGCCCTGTGTCTCCAAAACCCTCCCATAAGTCAGGGTTTCCAACACGAGTTAATGAATGCTTCAAACCCCCGAGACTCATAAATAAAAAGGTGTTTTCACAGAAAGATGCTTCTGGAAAAGGAAAACAGGAGTGCTGGAGAATCTCGTTCTGAGCACCGAAATACTTCAAATTTATATGAGGATATCATCTTATTTCTGTTTTCCAGTTACAGGATAAGTAACAAACACTCGTGTTGTAAAATCACCTAAAAAAATGACTTTTCACAGAAACAAACTGATAAATAATTTTTACAGTTTAAAGGTAGGTTAGAGGTAACAAGAAGATACATGATACTGGGTCTATGATGCAAGACAAACTTTAACTTGTCCGTTCCAGATATTGCAGTTTGTATGCTTGTCGAAGGATGTTTTCACAGCTGAGGTGTTTAAAACGAACTCTGGTTCGTTTCCCCCTTGGTGCGGTTGGTTTGGATCAAAGCAAACCATAAACAACCGCTCTAGAGTTCGTTTGGAAAAGTTTAGTTTGTTCAAAACGAACTCTAGAGCGGTTTAATTATAGTGTGAACGAATTCGATCTGACACAGCTGCCAGGAGGTACGCTGCAAGATTAAGCTAATCGCCTTTCTGTTTGCGTTGCATCGTGGGAAACAGGAGAGTAAATAAACTTATAAATAGGGACGCATCCTTTTTGTACACATCTTCTTACAATCATTTGGTATACTTTTCAGAGAATTTTGCTTGAAATAGTAACTAGAAAGACACGAATTATATAAATTCTCCGTATTTTCTGCAAGCTCAGAACACAGCATCTGCTTCAGGGGAAGGAGCAGGGATGCGTCCAAACTAGTGAACCTCATCAGGGTTCAACTGCAAGGGAACTGAGGCCTATGACTTCACCAGAGTTCACCTGTTTGGACTATCCAAGGAAATCATTTCCAGTCCAAACAGTTCAGGTGGGAAGGTGACAATAATCAAAGAGGCAAAAAATAGGAAAAGAACATTTAAAGTTTGTGCACCAAGATTACGAACCACCAGAGAATCTGCTCAGGACAAGGAGAAAGTGCCTCTTTAGGTCCAACACATGCTGCCGTTTCCATTGCTCGCAGAACAAGCCGGATCCCATTCAGAGGTTCTGTTACATCAATCTCTTTGGGTCAGAGTCACATCTGGACACTAATAGGACATCAGCAGTGGTCTCTATTGATCTGGGTTTGGATATCTGAAGGGTTTGTACTTGGAATTTGGAACCATGGTTGTTAATGTCAAAAAGATGCTGTAAAAAACAGTGAGTCTTGCAGAGCTTCATTCAAAAACAGATGCACTTAGCTTACTATACAATACTATACATTCAATGCACATTCAATCCAATCCTGGTTCTGGTGTTTTTAATGGACAAAAGGTCAGACAATGAGATAGGGATGTGTACTGAATTCGGTACTTTATAGGTACCGACCGAATTCCGTCTGTACTACCGAGTACCCATCCACGTAAATTCAAACTGTTCCATGTTTCGGTACCTAAACGCATCATTGTGACACTAAGGAAGTGGAAGAATGAGCAATTTTCCATGCCGGACATGAACACAGCATTGCACGCACAAGAGCAAGGTAGCCGCTGGTACCGTCAACAAAGCAAGCATGGCTGATAGAAAGCAGTAAATGAGCAGTAAAAAGGCTACGAAACTTTTCTGTTTTCACCTTAAAATGTGCCATGTAAGCAGGGCCTAAGCTCCCTCGGTTTATTCTCCTGCACCGCTGTTTGACATTAATCAGTCTCACTGGTTTCCATTCCAGCAAACCTTGCATTACTATTGGCCAATGCAGTTTCCACTAGAGATCCAAAATAAATTGGGACGGCAGATATTATCGGCCAATATATATGTAATTTTTATATCGGCATCGGTCCGATGAGCAAAAATGTTCGGTGATGTCATATTGTTTGGTTTGTGTGACTGCCGGATTCTAAACAGTCCCTGAACGCAGCTGGAGACGCCCCAATTCGCGCATGCGCACGTTAAAGTTCAATGGCAGGTCAACGCTAAAGCTAACATGTCAGCAATCTGGGAGTATTTTACGGTATCCCAAAAAGACAGCCGAAAAGCAATATGCAATTCGTGCAAAGGTGAAGTTATGCGAGGTGGTGAGCACGCAAGATCTTTCAATACCACAAATTTAAGAACACATTTAAAAAATAAACACCCATCGGTGTACAATGAATACCAGCAACAAACTAATGTTAGCAAGCCCGGAGCTACCGCTAAACAGGGAACTATTGCACAAGTACTGGAGAAAACAAAGAAATTCAGCAAAGATTCAGCGACAGCCATATCTATAACAAAGAGGATAACCGAAATGATTGCGCTGGACGACCAGCCTTTCTCTATAGTAGAGAACACACTGTTTCGTTGGCTCATGGAACACATGGAAGCATACCGAATCGCCATTTTTTTTCTGACACTGGACTACCTGAACTGTACAAGGTTGTTGCTGCACGCATTCGTGAGCAGTTGGATGGAAATGTGACTGCTATCAGCTTTACGACGGACATCTGGAGCTCCACTGTCAGTCAAATAAGTATGTTAAGTCTCACAGCTCAGTGGATTGATGAGAATTTCAAACTAAAACGAGCTGTGTTGCATGCCCACAAATTCACAGGCTCTCACACAGGCGTGCAATTGCCGCTGCGTTTGACGACATGTTGGCTCAATGGAACATTTCCAAAGAGAAAGTGCACGTAGTCCTTGGTGACAACGCTGCCAATATGCAAAAGGGACTTGTCTAATGTGGTATTAAAAGCCTTGGTTGCATGGCACTCAAACCTCAGTTAGCTGTACAAGATCGACTTATTAACCAGCGTAGCGTCTCTGACTGTGTTGCTATGGGAAGACGTTTAGTGGGACATTTCCAGCATTCACAGCTCGCTACATCACAACTGTGAAACATCCAGACAGAGCTGGGCTTGCTTAACAAGACCCCCCAACAAGATGTCACAACTCGTTGGAATAGTACTCTGTACATGATGAGAAGCTTACTGGAACAGAAACGTGTGCTCAGAGTGTATGGGGCAGATCACGAGTTCCCCGTGTCATTGACTTTGAAGCAATGGAGTCTTATTGAAAACATGACCACACTGCTGGGCCCATTTGAACAGCTGACGCGAGAAATAAGTTCACAATCGGCTTCTGCTGCGGATGTGATGCCCTCCGTTGTGGCACTAAAACGTTTACTAAGCAAGAACATGGAAACAGATGCTGGAGTCGGCACTGCAATTCCACCTTATTGGAAGCAGTTAATAAGCGCTTCACGTGAGCTTTCTGTGAACCGCTTTACTACCTGTCAACCATTTTGGACCCAAGATACAAAGATTGTTACTTTCACACTACACTGAAGGCAACTGCCATTAATGAACTACAGCAAGAAGTTGACATGATGACAAATGACGAGGATACAGATAAGGCTCCTGCAGAAGAGGATGGACCAGGGGAAGAGGCACAGACTGAGCGATGAAAGCGGGCATTCACTGATGAACATGTTCGGCGCTTGCTCAACTTGTACGCAATTATCTTTCGGCTCCATGCACCAGCACAGAGAGTGTACGTCTCTTCTCAGCTGCATCACTTATTGTTGATGAAAAAAGAAACAGAATCCATTGTGAGAAAGCAGAAATGCTTCTCTTTGTTAAAAAAAACATGGACTTTGTTATGAAGTAGTTGATTTCCAACATTTAACAAAAGCACTTTGCTTCACTGACACTTAAGTTCACATTGAAATTAGGGTTCAAAGTCATAGTGTAATGCACACTTAAGTTCATACCTAAAACTGAAGGTGGATGTTGACAGTTAGAACAAATAAGTTTACAGTCAGATAAGCTGAGCTTCTATTTTTTTTATGGCTGTTTGTTGTTACAGGGGCTTTGTAAATGTTCCTGCTACATCTTTGCCTAAATTTTTAAAGGCCAGTGCAATGTGATTGTACAATTTAAAGGCAAATTTGCATTTTCAATTAAAAAAAGAATATGAATTTTTCCTATTATTATTAGTATGAATATTAAAAATTTACATTCATTTTAATATCGGCAAATATCGGATATCGGGCACAGCAGCAATACCAATATCGCACATCGGTATAAAAATATCATATCGGACCCTCCCTAGTTTCCACAACCAGAGCTGCAAGAACAAAACATCCTTCGGTTCGTGCAGCTCTGGTTTGGCAGTTCTTGCAGCACTCGAGCTCTTCTGAACTATGAAATGTCTTGACAAGAGAGAACTTTGCTCCAGAAGACTAGAATAAAAGGCTAATTTCTCTGTTTAGATGTTTTTACTTTTCATAAATTTACATCATATATAATCCTGCCGACCTCCTGCTTGCACTTCTACACATGAATCCATAACAGCTGCATCGGTGTCCTTGCCAAAGCTCATTTCTGCTTCTCTGATGGTTACATTCATTTAGAAAAGTTCAGGAGACATTTTAGAACAACATATGTTGCCTTTAAGACCACACTTCTTCCCACGATGTCCATTTTTCACAGGAATCCCACATTCTGCACAGATGTCTGAGGCAGAAGAAGGAACAGCTCCTGTCTGCAGTCCTGACCTGCTCCCAATAGAGACTGTTGGAGAAGTTAATAACCAGAAGTAAGGGCTGCTGGAACTTAGATGAACCAGTACAGAACTTTTCTTTTTGGCTTAGCTACTCCTTTACCACCACAAACAAGAGCAACAACATCATTACTCCAAAGGAAGCGTGGTTTGTTTATACTTCTTCATATGTGCTTCATCCAGGCATCCTTTGTGGGAAACATTTCTGTTTGCAGGAAGAATGAGACAAAGTAGCACCAGGAACTGTCTATGGCTTCATGTCCTCAAAGCCAGAATGACTTAAATACTCGGAGAAGGATTGGGAACATTACAAAATGAGAAAATCTGCATGAAAACAACTTTTTCTGGAATGTGTTGCAGCAGTTGTCACCACCTCTTCAAGCTCTTACCTTAAGGGAGGCGTTTCAGGACAATAAGACTGAACAACAGCTTCTACCCAAAAGCTGTTGCTGCTCTGAATGCCGCAAACTGAAATGTATGCGTGTCTGTGTGAGTTTGTGTGCATGTGTAAATATGTATATGTATGAGTATACAACTATATAATACTTATTTGAACTGCACTTTTGTTTTTTCTCTTGCATTGTCTTCGAGAGCTGCTATTTTTAAATTTTGTTGTGCGTTTTTGTACAACGACAATAAAGGGATTCTGATTCTGAAATACATGAAGTGTCTGCTTAAGTCACCTACTTAAACTCGTAACTTATAACTGCTGCAAAAGCTCAGATTCAAATGCGGACCAGTTGACCCAACAAAGACCTTAAATTCTGCTGAAAGTCTGAAATAGAGAATCCAAATCCACAAACCTTTAACTCATAAATTCACAACATACATCCTGCCATGAACATGATGACATCTATGTGCAGCTAGGAGTGATGCAAACCCAGTTTTATCATGATTCAGGCAGCCACCATCAAGTAAATATGCTCAATAAAACATAAAACCAAGCAAGAAATCTGCCAAATTTCCTGCGGCTGGGCTTTT
Source organism: Girardinichthys multiradiatus (assembly GCF_021462225.1). Lineage (NCBI taxonomy): Eukaryota > Metazoa > Chordata > Actinopteri > Cyprinodontiformes > Goodeidae > Girardinichthys > Girardinichthys multiradiatus. The sequence continues at coordinate 37,924,562 of NC_061818.1, read as the reverse complement.
TCTGCAGAGTTAATTACAAACACTGACAAGCAGAGACAGACGTCTGTGTTTTCTGATACTCAAAGTTACCAGATAATGTCGCGTCAGGGGTGCCATGAGCTCTCTAAACAAACAAGTCTTTGGTAAAACAGTCTAAATCAACGAATAATTAAAAACTTTTCTCGTGTCAACTTACGACTTAGACTACAGGGGGGTCTTAGGATGAATGTTGAAGAGATTATGTTTTTTTCCTCTCACATTAGAAGAAGGGAAACTGAGTTCTGTTTTAGCGCGAGATTCTCTGTAACTTACTATTTAAATGCTGTGAATTTAGTCCCTGACAAAGACCCAGTTTGCTGGTTTTGTAAATAATTAGATGTTTTTCTCCCTAAGGAGGGTTTATAGGAAACCACACTGACACAAGAGGAACGAAAGACTCAGGAAACCGACTGGACTTTTAACACAAAATACTCCAGAATGTTTGTTCATTTACAAGTATTCACATCTCTTTAACATTTTATTTCATGTTTTACAAACACAAACTTCAGTGGGTTTTATCGAGTTTTTGTGTGATAGGCCCAACACAAAGTGCATAACCTAGAAGTGGAATGAAAAGAATTCATTGTTTGCAACATGTTTTTTCACAAATAAAGACCTGACAGCGTGGCGTATGTTTGTATTCAGCCCCCTGAGTTAATACTTTGTAGAATAACCTTTTGGGGTCTCTACCAGCTTTGTACTTCTGGAACAGGGGTGTCTGCATGTTTTAGATGTGTTTAGGTGAATGAAAGCAGGGAAACATCTAAAACATGCAGGACACCGGCCCTCGAGGACCAACTTTGGACACCCCTCATTGTTGAACAGCATTTTTTAACTCATGCCACAGATTGTCGTTCCATTGTAGCCCTGGCTGTATGTTTAGGGTCACCGTCTTGCTGGAAGGTGAACCTCCACCCCAGTCTTGATTCTTTTGCAGCCTCTAACAGGTTTTCATTCAGGATTGCTCTGTATTTATCTCCATCCATCTTACCATCAGCTCTGACCAGCTCCACTGTTACTGCTAAAAAAAAATGCATCCCCATAGCATGATGCTGCCACCACCATGTTTCACCTTGGACATGGTGTTTTTTGCCACAAACAGCTTTTGCATGTAGGCCACGCAAAACTCATCTGTCCAACGCATCTTCTTCCACATGTGTGCTGTGTCTCCTAAATGGCTTTTAGCGAGCTGCAAACCGGAGCTCTGAAGGCTTTTCTTCCCAACAGTCTTCCAGAGAGGCCAACATTTGTGGAATGCAGTTTTACTGCAGGTACTTTTTCCAGGAAGCAGGAAGTTTTGTGAAGAGAAAATGCAAAGCATTTTTTAAATTATAATTTAGTCATATCGGTTTAAACTCTTGATTCAATTCGGTGTTGGTGAAATTCCTTTAAAATTAGCTACAGTTGAGCTTTTCCATGGACTTTGGTGACCTCATATAAGTTTTAAAGTGTAATCACTCTGAAAGTATCAACAGTTTATTAGGCTTTTATTTTTTGCATTTTCTCTCAAATACACAATGGCTGAACAAGACCAACAGCATTAACATTAATGGCCCTGTTCTGGACCCAATAATGGAAGTGCCTTTAGAAATAAGGAGGTTCTGGAGGAAAAACATTCCATGTTTCACAGCTAAAAAAAGACACATAGTTGTTCTGTCAACAGATCCTAACTGCAACTCCTCCAGACTTTTCTGTCCCCTTTTATTTCTACAGCAAAACCATGCAAACCTAGTCCGTGGGTTTTATTCTTAACAGTCTCTAAAGTACGCGCTGTTATGGAGGACGGGTTTTTGTGTGCGTAAAGACGCCAAAACCTTTTGTAAACACTTGTATAAACAGGGAGTCTTCTGGAGGGATGTACCCACCTGCTCCGTGGATGTTCTCCTCGCAGGAGTACCAGATGCCGGTGTGGAAACGGCGGAAGAGGAAGCGGTCGTCCCCGGTCTCCCAGCTGTAGTGCACCTTGTTCTGGTCCGTCTCGTTCACGCCGTAGTCGATGCAGTTGTGGCTCCGCTGCTTGCTGCAGTTGGGCTTGGGGACGCGCTGGGTGCCCTCGCACCAGTATGTGGTGACGAAGGCGGTGGTGGAGAAGAACAGAGCCGCCAGGTTCAAAGCTACCGACAGCAGCGCGCGACATTTCCGCGTCGTCTTCATGGTTTCCCGCCAGAACCATGCGGGAAGCAGGGAGACAGAGGCGGTCAGAGGAGGGAGCGGAGAGGCTGCATGGCGCGGAGGCTTTACGCGCGTCTCCTTCCTTCAGGGTTGTCCTCAGCGCAGACTGAGAGCTCGGAGTTATAAATGTCTTCTTCCATCTACTACAGCTTCTCTGCTGAGGTCCTGCAGCTGAGAGCCGCTCCGTCAGAGAGCTCAGAGAAGTGAGGCTGAGAGCGGAGCATCCCTCTGCTTTCCTTCTGACGGCTGCTTGTGCGTCATCACCTGGACCGAACCGTAATCACACACGGTTCGCACTTCCATTATCCCCCGCTTCTCACTGCTGAACGTCACTCCTTTACAAGATCAGTTATATTATTAAATATTTTGATCACCAGCAACAGTCTAAATTCTAAGATCCAGTAAATAATATTTATTCAAAGCTGCAAACAAAGGTAGAAAACAAGGCTTGCAGTAATCAGAATCAGAAAAGCTTTATTGCCAAGTACGTTTTTGGACATACAAGGAATTTGTTTTTGCGTAGTCGGTGCAATACAGTACATATTAAACAGTATAAACATATCTACAATATAATATAAATATATGTGCACAGTTTTAAGTGAGTGAAAGTAAATATAGAGCAGTTTAAGATGCAAGAGCAATACAACAGTGCAGGTGATCATTGTGCAAGTATGGCAGTGCAAGTAAAGCAGGAGTCCATGCTGATGTAGTGTCCTAGATCAGAAGCAGCTTTATTGGCGACATCTGCGCACACAAAAAATTTGACTTCAGTTGAACTTTGCTCTCAAGACATTTTAAATATATAAAAAAGATTTAATTCCAGTTTTACCATTTTGTTTTTTATCCAATTCCATAACCATAGAAGCACTGAGTCAGGTGGACCTTCAAAAGGCAAATAGAGTACTTTAGAATACTGTTGAGCCATCCATTCCCTTAGCTCTTAGCAGCCATGGGATTCTTCTTAAATAAAATTGATTCTATTAAAAAGAAAATCTTTGACATACTCTCGAAGATGATTACTTTATTCTCAGCAAGTGAGACAACATTGGAAATAACTGCAGAACCTGATCTGTGTTTGGACTGTTTTGATCCTGTGAAGCTTCCTGAGTTATCAGAAATATTAGCTTCATCTAAACCTTCAACTTGTATGTTAGACCCAATCTCAACCAAATTATTTAAGGAAGTGTTCCCTCTGATTACCAGCCCCATTTTAGATATGATTAATCTATCTTTAGTAAATGGATCAGAACCACAAGCTTTTAAGTTAGCTGTAATTAAACCTTTACTTAAGAAACCTTCGCTTGATCGAGATGACTTGAAAAATTACAGACCTATATCCAATCTTCCATTCTTATCTAAAATTCTTGAGAAAATTGTTACTAATCAAATGTGTGAGCATTTACACAACAATGACCTGTTTGAAAAGTTTCAGTCAGGTTTCAGAGCTCATCATAGCACTGAAACAGCTCTGCTGAAACTCACTAATGATATTCTTATGGCCTAAGATAATGGACTTGTGTCTGTTCTGGTTCTGTTAGATCTCAGTGCTGCATTTGATACAGTCGACCATAATTTTCTCTTAGAAAGGCGCTGTGCCGGTCCGTTGTGGTGAAGAGAGAGCTGAGCCGAAAAGCGAAGCTCTCAATTTACCGGTTGGTCTACATTCCTATCCTCACCTATGGCCATGAACTTTGGGTCATGAATGAAAGAACGAGATCCCGGATAAAAGCGGCTGAAATGAGCTTCCTCCGTAGGGTGGCCGGGCACTCCCTTAGAGAGAGGGTGAGGAGCTTGGCCATTCGGGAGGGGCTCGGAGTAGAGCCACTGCTTCTCCACATCGAGAGGAGCCAATTGAGGTGGCTCGGGCATCTATACCGGATGCCTCCTGGACACCTTCCTCGGGAGGTGTTCCAGGCACGTCCCACCGGGAGGAGGCCCAGGGGACGGCCCAGGACACGCTGGAGGGACTTTGTCTCTCGGCTGGCCTGGGAACGCCTTGGGCTCCCCCCGGAGGAGCTGGAGGAGGTGTTTGGAGAGAGGGACGTCTGGGCGTCTGCTGAGTCTGCTGCCCCCGTGACCCGGTCCCGGATAAAGCGGAAGACGACGAGTACGAGGCTGGAATATCCTGCAGGGATCAGGGGAACAGCACTAGGCTGGTTTAAATATCTGTCTGACAGATTCCAGTTTGTTCATGTAAATGATAAATCATCTTTAAACTCTAGGGTTAATTGTGGAGTACCACAGGGTTCAGTACTTGGGCCAATTCTCTTTACATTATATATATGCTTCCAATAGGTCAAATTATTAGGCAGCATGGGATAAATTTTCACTGTTACGCAGATGATACTCAGCTTTACTTATCCATAAATCCTGATTAACCCAACCAGTTAGATAGACTACAAGCATGTCTTGAAGACATAAAAACTTGGATGATATTACATTTTCTGCTTCTAAATTCAGACAAGACAGAAGTTGTCGTCTTTGGACCGGAGTCTTTAAAAAAGAAACTGCTTAGTCAATCACTTAACCTGGATGGCATTAAATTAACCTCCGGTAATAAAGTAAAAAACCTTGGTGTTATTTTTGACCAGGACATGTCATTTAAATCCCATATTAAACAGGTTTCTAGGATTTCCTTCTTTCATCTCCGGAACATTGCCAAAATTAGAAATATCCTGTCCAGGAGTGACGGTGAAAAACTAGTCCATGTATTTGTTACTTCAAGGCTGGACTATTGTAATTCTTTACTATCAGGATGTCCACAAAATGCAGTTAAAAGCCTTCAGCTGATTCAAAATGCTGCAGCCAGAGTTCTGATGAAAATAAAAAAGACAGATCATATTTCTCCTATTTTAGCTTCCCTTCATTGGCTCCCTGTTAAATCCAGAATAGAATTTAAAATTCTCCTCCTCACATATAAAGCCCTTAATGATCTAGCTCCATCATACATCAGAGATCTGATTGGTCCATATGTTCCTAACAGAGCACTTCGTTCTTAGACTGCAGGTTTACTGGCGGTTCCTAGAGTCTCTAGAAGTAGAATGGGAGGCAGATCCTTTAGTTATCAGGCTCCTCTCCTGTGGAACCAGCTCCCAGTTTTAGTCCGTGAGGCAGACACCCTGTCTACTTTGAAGGCTAGGCTTAAAACTTTCCTTTTTGATAAGGCTTATAGTTAGAGTGGCTTAGGTTATCAGGGAGGGAGCCTTCTTCCCTCCCTGTTGGTTGGAGTAAGGGGGAGTCAGGTTTAGCCTAAACCGGCTCAGTTATGGTTGAGGTGCAAACACACCCTCCATTTCTACTACTTGTGTGACCCCTTCTCTTTTCCGATGGTTGTGATCAGTCTGACAGAGAGAGGTATCCCAATCCTTGTGGTTTTTAGTATAACAATGACCATATGTGGGACCCTTTGTCGGGTTCCTTGAGACGACATTGTTGTAAATAAGCGCCGTTTAACTAAATAATCTGAACTAAAACTATCTGTGTAGTTATGCTGCTATAGGCTTAGGCTGCTGGAGGACATAACGACCACTTTCACCCTCTTCGCTACATTCTCACACTACTCTCCAATTTTGCATTATTTGCTGTTATTTCAGCTTTTAACCTTGTTCTCTCTCTTTTCTCTTCCTAGAAGCTACACCTGGCCTGGCTCTGTGTCTACCTGTGACACCTTTCTGGAGAGGGGCATCGTCCGTTCTGCTGGCAACAACTTAATGCTCACCCTCTACCGATGATCCACATAGCCCTGTCTTTTAGTGTTTAACCCTTTCTCTCTCCTAGACATGGCTACTGACTGAGCTTCTACTGTGACTAACTCTATGTGCTCTCTTTCAGACTCTAACCTTGAAAACTGGCTCAAAGTTTATCTGTTCTTTCTTTCTAGATGAAACGACTAAAGGAGCTACATCCATTAACATTTACTTTTCCTTCCCATAGAAAGTACTCCTGGATCAGTGCTTCTTTGTTCTCTTTGTGTCTCTGCTCTGTTCTCTCAAACCCCCAGTCGGTCGTGGCAGATGGCCGCTCACACTGAGCCTGGTTCTGCTGGAGGTTCCTTCCTGTTAAAAGGGAGTTTTTCCTCTCCACTGTCGCTACATGCATGCTCAGTATGAGGGATTGCTGCAAAGTCAACGCCAGTGACTGTCCACTGTCTCTACATGCTCATCCAGGAGGAGTGAATGCTGCAAGTCACTGACTGGATGCAATCTGCTGGGTTTCCTTAGATAGAAAAACTTTTTATCCAATTTGAATAAATAACTAACTCCGACTGCACTATTCAATGGTTAGGATTAATTGGAATGTATGACCCTGACTGTTGTGAAGTGCCTTGAGACAACATGTGTTGTGAATTGGCGCTATATAAATAAAACTGAATTGAATTGAATAGTTAGGTGCTATTTTTATGGGTAAGAAAAAGGGAACACGTAGTATTTGCGCCGATATGTCATCGTTTTACCGAGCTTCTTGAACCACATGCAGAAACTTTCAGGAGACAAATGAAGTTTTAAGAGATTTATTCAGAAGGGATAAGACATGAATGAGGAATTCAGGGCGGCTCCGGCGGAACGTCCTCTGAGGAGGGAAAGGAGAAGTGTGGGGTAGCCAGGGCATGTGGGGATGTTGAACTCAATTCTTTCACGGTGATTTCCAGAAATGATGATCTCCAGTGGAATGGTACGATGGGTTATGGGAGGAAGAGACTGACCCCCCAGAGCTGACACCTTGATAGGAGAGGGGAGAGGAACAGTTTTAATGCCATGAGAAAAAACAAACGATGAATCCATAATGTCTTGTTCACACCCAGAGTCAATGAGAGCAGAGATATTCACAGACCTTTCGTTTATCATGATGGTGGCAGGGATTGTAGGACGGGAATTCTCACCTGACTGATTTTGGTCCGCCGGGGCTCCCACAACTACCGGCGGACCAGATCTTTTGGCCGCACGGGACAGTTGTCAATAAAGTGTCCCTTACTGCCGCAGTATAAACTTTTTATAAACTCTTTTTGATCAATTCTTTTCTGCCGTTCTTCAGGGGTTAAACGGGTATGTCCCAACTGCATGGGTTCCGGTCCAGTTGACTCTGGTGATCCCCCACTGAGAGGGTTACGCGGAAAAGGGTTAAGATTTTCAGAGCCAGGTATTGGGGGGGAACCCCTTCTGTTATTGTCTCTACTCCTCTCCCTCAGACGGTTATCCAGTTTAATTGCCAGGCTGATTAAATCATCCAGTGACTCAGGGTCATCTCTTAATATCAATTCATCTTTCAAGGTTTCATTTAGAGAGTGAATAAAAGCCCCTTTAAGAGTGCTAGGATTCCATCCGGAACCTGCAGCCAGAGTACGAAACTCAATAGAATACTCTGAGACACACTGTTGCCCTTGTTTCAACTTCCAGATGTTCCTGGAAATTTCAGCTTCACTCCATTGATGGCCAAAAGTGAGCTTCAGTTCACTAACAAACTCCTGAAACGAACAACCAAATTGGGGATATTTATGAAAACGAGACTCAGCCCACTTCAAAGCTTTTCCTCTGAACAAACCTATCATAAAAGCAATTTTGGCATCATCACCAGGGAAGGAGTGAGGAGAGCGGTTGAAAACAAGTGTGCACTGTAAGAGGAAACCTCTGCACCTACCTACCTCTCCTGAAAACAACTCAGGAGTAGGTGGAGAGACGTCACAAAAGGTTGGAGACGGCATGGGCGGATCCAGAGCACTAGGTGGCGCTGTGGAAGGAGGAGTAGCAGAGGGGTTAGCTTGCAGGTTGTTTAGCATAGCAGCAATCTGTTCCATGTTGAGAGTAATCTGGATTTGTTGTTCAACTAAAGTCCGGAGGACGTTTTCATGGGTGAGCAATTGGGATTTCAGCTCATCTAACGTGGACCTGAAAGTTACTGCTGGGTCAGCCTGGCCTGAGTGTTCTGTCATCATTTTACCGAGCTTCTTGACCCACATGCAGAAACTTTCAGGAGACATATGAAGTTTTAAGAGATTTATTCAGAAGGGATATGACATGAATGAGGAATTCAGGGTGGCTCTGGCGGAACGTCCTCTGAGGAGGGAAAGCAGAACGGTGAGTATTGTTTCAGAGTGAGGAGGGGAAGATTGAGTGATGAAGGCTTACTGTTGCTGGCAGGAATGGAGTCCGGGAGGGGTGGTCAGTTCTTGGATGGAAGGTCCGTGTTTCCAAAAGGTAAGCAGTTCATTGGAGGGCGGACAGGTTAGGCAGCTGAGCGTCTAGAACCCGGTGATGGTAAGGCTGCGATCCAAACGGGGAACTTCAGAAGGAGAGTGAGAACAGGTTGCACAGGATCCACCAGAAGGATCCAGGAAGGCACCTTAAAAAGGAACAAGAAGATCTCAGAGAACTTTTAAAACAAGAACAGGATACAGGGCTTGAAGTACCACAAAGGACGACACTCAGGCGTCGAATGCTCAGCAACCCTCTCCTTAAGAAGCTGCCATAACGAGCCTAACGACTCACAGGTGTGAGAGGCAGTGCGCAGCTCCACCCTCAAACTGAACCTGCTGAAAAAAAAAAATCAAAGTGGAACGGACACACAGACAGATCCTGACACAATAGCTCCATAAGAGATACAGCTATACACCGGAGCACTGAGCCAGGGGAACCTTCTATGGGAAAAAGAAACTGTGAGAGTAAATGTAATTAATAGCAGCAATGGCTTCACTCAGGAAGTACACTGCTATACACAGAAGCACTTAGCCAGAGGTACTTTCTATCTAAAAGAAAACAAAAAAACATCATAGTTCTTGGTACCAATAGCACAATCCATAAAAGAGACACAAATAACATTAGTCACTGAACCAAGATTAGCAGCTGGAGTACCCATAGTTTAAGACTCCCAATGTCCATGTACAAAATAGACACACAGTGAAACGCATCAGCACTGAGCCAGATGTACTTCTATGGGAAAGATAAACTAAGACAACACAGAGTGATTGGCACCCATACCCCCATTCAAGAAGGAGACACAGATATACACATCAGCACTGAGTCAGGTGTAATTTCCTTGGGAAAGATAAACAAACAGAACATGCAGTCATTGGTACAAATACCTCCGATCCAAGAAGGAGACACAGACATGCAAAGAACCACTGAGCCAGGAGTCCCTTCTATGTGGAAAAGAAAAAACGAGTAATTGGCAGCAATCTCTTTGTCAATGGACCTGTTCAGTAGAGAGACACAGCCAAACAGAGCCAGAAGTAGTTTCTATGGAAAACTCGGATATAACAGTGATAAAGGTTTCTGCCATAGAGAGACTTTAGATTTAACTTTTAAAAGTTTTACAAGTGCTTAAACATTCTCTATCAATCTCATGCTACAGGGACTTTCCAAATAAAGAAATCAAGGTTTGCCTTCAAATCAATAAATCAAGTTAAGAAAAAGATGAAAGAGACAAGATGCATTTTATATTTTGAGCTCTCAATGTATAACAGGTGCAATAATGGAACATACTTTTCTGTCTTTTGCTTTTGCACAATGATGTAATCAGTGAATATGTAGAACCTGACTCCTTATTGATCAGCTGGCAGGGAGCAGGCATGAAAATCACCAGTGACAAGGCCGAGCTGGCCACCACACCGATCCATCACCGCTCATTGTAAAGCGGCCACCTTCAGATCAATACAGTCGCTGTGAGTGTGTGCTGTATATGTGACATATGGCAAGTCCCTCCGATTCAGACTGACAAAGTATCGCAGGAGTCAATAAAGTGAACAGAAAACTGTTGATTAATGTGAGGTTACGCTGTCAGATTTAGCTGCCTTCAAAAGCTGAAAACCTAAAGTATTAATGTTCTGTTTCTAGTGTTTTGTTAATGTAACAGCACCAAGAAATCAACAAGATAAAAAGAGATTTAGACTGTAGTTTGACTTTAGAAAGAAAAGGAACCCAATAAATATTTAACTACCCAAATGAGTGATCCTGTAGGACTTTTGCAAAGTCCAACTCCATCCGGAAAAGATGTGAGGAAAACTCAAAGCTGGAATACTAAAACAAGCTATAACTGCCTGCCAAGTGAAACAGTAATAAAGGTCAACCAAGGAAACAAACACTGACCTTTGAACCAAAGGGCATATAGACAGTCACAGGACCACTGAGCAACAGTCCAGTTCTTTTTCTCCTTAGCCCAAGTATAGTGCTTCTAACATTGTCTCTTGATATGAGGAATGTAACATTTGTAATCGCACTACACCTGTGTAAAGTGGCTCTTGATGCTCTGACTGCAGCCTCAGTCCAGTCCAGAAGCTCCCCGAAATTCTTGAATGGATTTTACTTGACAATACTGTGAAGGCTGCGGTTAGCCATGTTGTTGCGGCACCTTTGCATACCACATTTTTTCCTTCTAATCAACTTTCTATGAATATGCTTGAACACAGCACTCTAAACAACCAGCATCTCTTGTGGAGAGTGTCAATGACTTTCTTCTGCACATCTGTCAAGTCAGCAGTTTTCCCCATGATTGTGTACACCATAAATGTACCCTTACATAATATTTATACATTAAAAATCCTTTTTTAAATTGGTGTTATGTAATATTCAAATTTTCCAAGATACTTAATTTTGTGTTTATATTATCTGTAAGCCATAATCATCAACATTTCGAGAAATAAAGATTTGAATATTTTACTCTATGTCTAATAAAGCTATATAATATCTACTAATTCTTGCAGGGATTATTATAATGATGCCGTAGACTGAACTAAATGAGAAATGTCTCATCTGAAGATCTCATGTCAGAATTTGTTATACCTTCAGCAACTGTAATTAGAAAATACATCAAAATATGTTTTCCAGGTTTTTGGCTGCATTGTCTCATTCTCTCAGACACAAAATGTGTTTGATATATTTTATTTTCTTAAGCTACCAAAAAAGAGCTGTAAGTCAGATGAAGAGCTGGACTCTCCCGCTTCCTTTCTCACAAACACATCCACATATATCTGGGAGTGTAGTTGAGCAGATGCCCATGTTGGAGATTTCCCACAGGATGGATCGGGCCATCTGTGGCTTCTTTTTTTTTTGCCCTGGCTTTGTTTTCAGGACGAATTAAATCGCTGCACCAGCAGGTAGATCACGATGTCCAAGTTAACTCAGCTCACTGCAGCAGCAGGTAACACAATACACCCCAGGCAGTACATCATCAACATGGCCCTGCAACGCGCTCACACACACGGCTCCAAACCCATCTCAGGGTGTGAACTGAAGATAGTAAACAACAAGAACTCCAGACTTCGCCGTTTACAAGTTTGGCTTCAGTCTCAGAGTTCTTTGGGGACAATCTGTTGCATAGATTGTTCCTGCAGACCTGTGATATAGGAAAAGCCTTCTAAGATGCTGCTTATTAACATTGATCCACCTCAGGAACTTAATAAAACTTTGTTTTCTAACATTGTTGCATTCATCACGTCTTAGTGATTAAAACCATTTATAAAGTGATAGTGATAAAAGCATTTTTGTTTATTTTCAACTGTTGCTGATTTTAGTACATGATATGTCAACAGATACATACAGAAGCAATAAAAAGCAACACAAATGTAAGATATGCACTTCTATTCTATGTAAAATTAAACATTTACATAATCTTTCTAAAAGTTGAGCTTTTTGATGGCTTTGATGGCTTCTGGATCTGGATGTGCATCCTATATAATTTGGACCCTGCTGGGCTGCCTCCTTTCACAGATCATGTTTATGTTGTTCACAAATAGCATCTAAAAGTGTAGTTATAGAGAGGTTCATGCCTGGCTTGGTAACCTCAGGTTTTCATCTGGCTTTTGCAGATGATGTGATGTCTTCTGGACATGACTTGGGTGGGAATTTGAGTGGTTCACTCCTCAGCTCTGTTAAGTCTAAGTCAATGGTTCTGAAACAAAAATGTGAACAGCTTCCTCCTGTTTAGGGTCATTCCATTTTAAGCTAAGAAGTTGAAATAACTTCGTGTCTGGTTCACAAGTGATTATGAGACGGATCAGGAGGTGATTAGATGGATTGAGGCTTCGTCTGTTGAGCCACAAAGTGAAGCTCTTCACTTACTGTTCTGTCTACATTCCAGCTCTCACCCAAGACTAACCAGATCCCAGAAATTAGCGCCATCATTTTCTGGGAGCTCGGAGTAGAGATGCTGCTCCTCTGCATCAAAAAGTGAAGTGCTTCATTGGATCAAAGAGCCTCCTTGATGCCTCTGGAGGTTTTCCTAGCATGTACCACCGGATGGAGACCCAGAACTAATGTTATGGACTATGAATCCCTTTCTCCTGGGACCGCCTTAGGATTCACCAAAATAAGTTGGAGAGTTTTGCTGGAGATGTCTGGGTTTCCCTCCTAGACATGTTGCCACATGACCCAATCTGGGATAAGCAGAAAAAAATGGCTCAAAATATTAGTTGAGTCGTTAACCCGTCTCCTGACTTACAGATGAGCCATGTGGTCCAACCTGTCCTTAAAAAAAATGAGTGAATTCTTCTTAGTCCTTAATAACAATGCACCAATCGTGAGAAATACTTTTTAAAAGTCTGGAAGAAGAGATATTGCATCAACACGACACTGGTTCATCTGCTCAATTTAGGGAACTTTTTTCCTGATTGGTGACTGGGTCACAGTTGAGTAGCTTAACTAACATAATTTTATGCAAATAAGTTAACTCAAAGAAAAACTTTGAAAGACCTCAAGAAAGCCAAGTATTGATCAAGACCTTTTTAAAAGGACTAGGAAAAACTCTGAACAAAGTGAGGCTTGGCTCGAGACTTTTGCACAACAGTATGTGTAATGAGTAGTAACAGCTGTCCTACTGAACCCAACCCCTGATTGTTCATTGTTTCTTTGACAACAGTGTCTCCCATGTTCAACGAGTTCAACCCATCATTTAAGTTAGCAGCGAAGTCGAAATCCCTCCAGCTGTTTCTCACTGACTTTGCTGATCCTGTTAGCTTAAACACTCATTAAAGAAACAATTACAGCCTTAAAACACACACTGCGTACCCTGAGAGGACCTTACATAACAAAATAAACCCTAGCCTTATTTTAGACAAACCTAATCCTAATTCATTTCATTAGTAAAGCTAATACCCAATTGGATAGAGTACAAGACTAAGGCGTGATGACTGCTTTTACAGCATCTGTTTCAGACTAACAATAACTGGCTCTAAACGTCACCACATTTACTATCTAGTGTCTTATTTATTGAGATCTAAAGTCGTGAATTATTTTCATCAGATAGGAAAATCTGGCCCAGGAGGTATCAGGATCTTCTAAAAACATCTCAGCATCATAATACCAGACCGAACAGCCAAAAAACACCAACCAGCAAACAGGAAGGTTCAGGGTTTCAGGTGAGCATGTCAACAAAATCTGTGTGACCTGGTCCAAGTGTCAGAAGGTGGATGTGAGCTGAGGCACAAGAGCTGAAGTTTGAGCTTCTAAAAACCAATCAAATAGAAGTGAATAAAAGTGGACCTCGTGTGTGAACAGAGTCAGCTGTTATGCTCTAACTGTTGTGACTCAGATTTCTTTCAGTCAACATGTTTTAGTTCAAGACAATGGCAAAGTCACTGGAATTGCAAAAGAGTCCTATCAGAGGTAAGAAGAGTGTTATAATTGACCTTTCACATGTTTGTAAGATCCACTTGTGAAGCAGTACACAGTACATCTCACACTTTCCAAGGCTCACTGGTTACTTCCCAGGTTACCTTTCTAGGACTTGCAGGTCACTTTCTAAAATTTACAGATTACTATCCTGGACGTTACTTGTCACAATCTGCAGTTATTTTCCTGAAGCATAAAGGTTACTTCTTCAAACCTACAGATTTCCAGATCTCAGAGGTTACCGTTTCTAGACCTACATGTTAATTATATATTACTTTCTCAAAATTTGAAAGTTACCTTTCCGTAGAATCTAACAGGTTACTTTCCAAACCCTTCAGGTTACTTCATAAAACCTATATATTACTTTCCTGGAAGTTGCAGGTTACACTTTTCCAGAGCACACATTCTACTATCCACAACTAACAGGTTGTTTCTACAGCACTTACGGGTTACTTTCTGAAACATAAATGTTACTTTTCAGAAATGTACAGGTTACTTTATCTACTCTTAATGTAACATACCTCAAACTTCCAGGGTTATTTCACAGAACACTTGAAACTTACCTGGAACTTAATAGTGTCTTTTCTCTGAACTTACAAATTAATTTCCTTGATAAGGTTACCTTACCTGGCCAGAATTTACGTATTATTTGTCCAAATCTTTCATGTTACTTTTGCCGAAACATTTACAGGTGACTTTCCAACTCTTACTTGGATTGGACTGGATTTTACACATTATTCTCTAGATCTAAAAGGTTCCTTTCCCAAAACCTACAGGTTGCTTTCCAGAATGTACTATCAATAAATCACAGAGAACTTACAGGTCCCTTTTTGGAACTTGTTGCTAACTTTCCTGAAACCAAAAGTTACTTTCTAAAACTCACAGGCTACTTTCTGAAATTGATTTTCCTATCTTACAAGGTTGCCATTTCCCCAAACCTTACAGGTTACTTTCCCAATTTTACTGCCATTGGACTGGAATTTACTGTTTACTTTCTGGATCTCATGAGTTACTTTCTCAGAACTTAGAGGTCATTGTCTAAATCCTGGGCTGCATGGTGGCGCAGTTGGTAACCCTGTTGCCTTGCAGCAAGAAGGTCCTGGGTTTGACGCCTCAGGTCTTTGGAGTTTGCATGTTCTCCCCATGCATGTGTGGGTTCTCTCTGGGTACTCCGGCTTCCTCCTACAGTCCCAAAACATGACTGTTTGTCATGATGTGCGTTTGGGTAAGAGCAAAGTACAGAGAAGGAGATGCCAGGAGTCAGATGAATAAAGGTAAGTTGAACATTTATTGTTCTCACTCACAGACCATTCAGGGAAGCCAGAACCAGGCCAGGACATTGGATGCACGACCAGTTACGACCAGGACACAGAGATAAGTACGACCCGGGACACAGCGGGAAACAAAGGCAACTAAGGAACTTAAATACAAACAGGAAATGCAGGGAGAACCAATGTAAAACAAGACCAGGTAAATAGGAGAAACAAGAAACAGGTGCAAGCTAGGCTGCGGTAAACAGAAGGAAACAAGGACCAGACCGGGTAAAATGAACAAAAACACAAACACTGGCTGGATACGACACTGTTAGGTGTGAATGAGTGTTTGCATGGTTGTTTGTCCTTTGTGTCTCTGTGTTGCCCTGTGAAGGACTGGCAACCTGTCCAGGGTGGACCCTGCCTCTCGCCTGTAGACTGCTGGAGATAGGCACCACCAGCTCCCCCCGCAACCCACTATGGAAGAAGTGGTAGAAAAAGACTGACTGACTGTCTAAACCTAACCAGAACTTACAAGTGACTTTCTGGAATTCCGGGATAATTTCCAAAAGCTAAACGTTAGTTTTTGAAACTCACAAATTGATTTGTTGAATACTCACTTTGCAGACTACTAATGAGAACCTGCAGGTTGCTTTCTGAAACTTACCTAGAACAAAAAGGTTACTTTTCTGTAAATTCTGGAAAGTAACTGATTCATTCTAGGAAAATAACCTCAGTTACAGGACAGTTAAAGTCCTGAAAGTAATATGCAGCCATAGCCAGCATTAAATACTCACATAAATGCTCCAAGTGTTTGCTTTAAAAAGAGAAAGAGCTATTTCAATCTGAAAAGACTCACAAAGAAAAGGGACGGCAATAAGAAAAGTTTTAATGATGTGAAATTACATGTTTATTTATTTGGCGCTCTGACCTGGGAGGAAGACATGAATGCTGAGAATGACACGAGTTAATATGAACATTTGTAAGGTTTAGATTTAGAGATGTCTTCCCCCCCCGATCTGACACTGGTGGTGGATTGGCGGCCAGGGAGCGAGGAAGCCGGGAGGAGATGGGAAGGAAGATGGTGGAGGTGGGGTAGAGGAGGGATGAGGTCAGCTGACAAGTGAGGATGAACACCGCTGAAGGTCCTTTAAAAGCGAGGTGTCGGAAGGTGATTGGATGGAGAATCAGACAGACAGGATGCTGATTGGAAGGCCTGGAGACGCACAGAAGAGTCATTGGAAGGTGGAGGCGGTGAAGGTGAGTCTTTCATTCTGAATTTTCATCTAAACTCCATTTGTGCTCCAGTAAACAGAACGTATTTAACAACCTCTTGGATTATAGAAATAGACAGCTGTTAAATAATTCACTAGTCATGAACTTCACTCTCAAAACAATTCATTTTGCTGCAGATTGTGCTTAGTGGTGTGTTTCATTTAGTTTTTCACCTTGTTGGGCTCGACCACATTCAACAGAACAGCAGCAGTTTTATCTCAGTTACAGATTTTACCTGCTTCGGTTTTTTACTGAGTGTCTCTGGATGAAGGACGGTCAAGAGGTCATACTGATGCTAGTTTTTGCCCGGATAAATTGCTTACAGTGGTGCATGTATATGACCGTCTTGGTTGCATTTAATAACAGGAGGCTGAGCTGCTGCAGTCTGAATTCAACACATTGCTAAAACAGCTCACTCAAAGTTTGAGGCTGGTAGTTTTGCTTTTCCAATGTGTTTCTCACACTGGGAATGATCAGATAATTTAGGTCCACATATAGGATTAATGATAAAATGATCTGATGAGTGAGACCCTCATTAATGCGTTTTTCGTAGTTTTCAGTTTTGTTAATTAATTTTTTTGTTAAACCATGAGATTGCTAAATTTTTTTGTAATATTGAATAAAGATACTTTCTGTTACTTGCTGCTGATTTCTTGACATTTCCCTGAGGGATCATTTGTTTACATTATTATCAGTCTAACCCACGCAGTTATTGAATCCACTTCCTATATGTATATCTGAGTAAACAGCCCAGATCGCTCCACTATTGTCCAGATTTCCTGCCTGTAAACATCCGGGACTGCACATTGACCTGCACGTTATTAAACCCTGGGATGAACCGGCTGAAATGCTTCCCTCATTCCTAATCTAATGGGACATTCTGTCTATATCTGTGTCGAGCAGCCGCTCATATCAGGGCCTCCACCTAAATCACTTCCATTCAGAGGGTCACCTCCAGTATTTTTTTACCCTCCAAGTACATTACCTGTACCATGTTTTCCAAAATTGCCACTCTTCCTGAATAACTTTCATTATTGTGGAAATAAACAGAGTATTTTAGATGCGAAACGAAGTCAATAAAATAATAAATGCATCATTTTTACTTGGGGGTGGAGGGTGGCCTTCTGCAAGGACTGTCCTTATTTAGTTTGAGGATGTTTACCTGAACTGGTGTGACTTTTCCTATATTTTAACTCATGTGGGATGAAGATGCAGTCGTGCCCAAAGCGTTTCTGCACAATTTTGTGTTTTTCAAACTTGTTCAGCTTCAATTTTGGTTCTGAAAGATATTGTTTTGAGATCAATGTGCAAAGTGATCAGACACCTAGAATTTGAAGCTTGAAGTTTCTTGCATGAAACAGAAAAGCAACAATTAGACCTTCTGCTGCTTAAATAATTTAATGTTATGAAAGAATTCTGCCTATGACATTACTTTATTGTAATTTTGATTGCAACATATAGAATAAACCCCAAATTTAGTTTAATTTCTCAGATCTATTCCTGTTTTTTTCTACTATTAGTAGAGGGGGCAACAATGCCTTACTTTGATCCACACAATCTGGGAAAATTCAGTAACTTCAGGTCTCTCTCTAGCATACCATCAAACGGGCTTTAGGCTGTAGAAATTGTGTGTTGGAAACATTTTAGCAGTATTAAAACTGTAACTTTTAAAAACTTACCAGCAACCAGACCATGGCTGTGGGAACAAAAATCTGTTTTCCATATATTTTTGTCCAAATGATCAGCTAACTTTATTTAGGAACAGGTGAAGCTGCTCTGAGTGTTTGTAATTATCAGATTTAAAAGAGGGAAACAGATGTGCTTAAATATCATCTTCTACCGTTTGAAATGGTAACATTATAGCTGAAAGAACAGTGTTGTGCATCATCAAGAACTTCAAGCTGAGAAGTTCAGCCACCAGCAAGGCTTCAAGACAGTCCAACACGCTCCAGGACCATCTCCTGGAGAACTGTGTTGCCACCAGTGCAGAGCTTGCAGCAGGTGGGTGTGGGTGAAATAAGACCTTTGGAGAAAAAAGAGCAGCAACTTTTCTCCAAGACATTAGGGGCAGACTGAAACTCTGCTGGAAGTAAATTTATTTTCTCTGGTGCATCCTCACCCTAATTGATTGCCACACTTGGAGGAGAAAAGTTGAGAACTACAATGAGTCCTGCAATAGTCCTCCAAGAGGAACTTCATCCAACATTCCAGGAACAGCTTGATGATTACCTGTGGATTTTCCAGCATGGTGGAGAGCTGTCATAGGGCTACATTGATAACAAAGTGAATTAAAATTCGGAACATTAAAATCTTGGACCTGTTATCTGGAAGCTCCCCAGATTTGAACACCACTGAGAACCTGAGGTCAGTTCTCAAAAGCTAGTGGTAGAAACAGAATCCAAAAAATTGGGATCAACTCCAAGCTCCAAGAAGACATGAATGTTTCTGCTTTTGCAATATCTATAAACCCCAGTTAAACACTCAACTCAACATGTTTGTGTTGTGAAACACTGTAGTGAAATCGATCTACAGGACGAGTCTGGAATTTGATTTCAGTATTTTCCTTGATACTTATAGATACTTAAGGAAAAAGAACATGAGTATGAAAAAGTATTTGTTTTTCCAGACTTTATTCTGCAACTCATTTTCTAAACGCTGTGTTCTCTCGTTTTTGTGTCCTTCCTTTTTTCCCTCCTTATTATTATTTCTTTTGTCCTGCCTTTGTTTCTGCCTTTTCTTTTTTCTTTCCTCGTGTCATTCCTTTTCTTACTCGTTTTCCTGTTTCCTTTCTCTCCCCTCCTTCCACATTTACTTCCTTTCCTCCTTTTCTTATTTCTGTCCCACCATCTTTGTGCCCCATCTCCTTCCTTCCTTCCTTCCTTCCTAATTCAGCCCTGCAGGATAGCATTATATTGGCCCTACAAGTCTGAGTTCCTACTTTAAATCACCTCGACCATGATTCAATTTCACACCTGCTCAGATGAGCTGTTTTGTCAGGTAAAATGCGACTCCGGTGTCAGAACCTGGCGCTCTGTCTTGTCTCTGCCCACTCGGACTTGATTCATGCTTTCAGTATGAAGGTTGCTTGAAGGACTGATCCCATCTGTGAGCTGCTGCCTGCTGTGCAGTCATACTCTGACTGTGCTAAAAGTGGAACTAAGCAGGTGAGCCATGTGTAAAATATAAACCAGCAGCAGGATTTCACTTGGAAAAAACCACTCTTGATGTTTGCTGTTTGTCATGATGTGAGAGTTTTGGCTTTCGGCAGTATTACGCCTCTTCACCTCTTTTTTATGCATTTATCAGGTTTATACATGCATATGCTGATGGATAGCATTGGGTGTCGCCTCCATCTGTCTTTTAGATAATATTTCTGTCCCTACCAATATTCCTATGGATGACTGACATGTGGATATCTTCATGTATTTGGCAGAAGCTTTTATCCAAAGATACTTACAAATGAGGATACAACAATGCAGTTAACAAAAATATAGTTAGAAGGAAGACCACTAGTCAAGTTCTGTCAGAGGTGACAGTGCAGAAGAGGGAGTAGGGAAGTACAGAGCAGGTGCTAGCGTAGGAGATGCTCTCTGAGGAGCTAGGTCTTTAAGAATTTCTTAACAATACGGAGACTGAGCCTTTACGAGAGCATTCAAGGCACCGCCTGGTTTTCCTTGTGTTTGACAATTCAAAGTGGCAAGGAAACATGATCTTTAAAGGTCAGCTGGTCATAGATCATGACAGCCACGTTTTTAGCTACTTTGATGGAGCGAGAGATGTGGATTTGGTTTGAAAGCAGACATTGTGTTGTGTGGTCAAATATGGCTGGAAAGAGAAGCAGGTTTAGCTGGAGGCAACGAGCGTTGGTCCAGGATCTGAACCCTGACTTCACGATCAACTTGAAAATATGATAATCATGTGATGGCCACAGTGTTGCGCAGTGACAATCAGAAATAGGGTTAGTGAACAACACTGTTATAACTATGTTACATTTGTATGTTAAATTGTCATTTTGAAACAAGTTAAAAAGTTTATCACCTCACATTTATGCTCTATGCAATGAATGTTTGCCTTTGCATTGAAATAAACTCTATTTTGTCATTATGGCTGGGATTAAAGGTGGAGTTTTGGATTTACTGGTCTACCAACTCTCATCAATGGTTATTGATTATTCTTATAGTATTTAATTAAAGTGTTAATCAATCTTTGTGTTGATTCAAAATAAATCTCCAGTTTATGTGTTGTAGAAATGCCTCCCTGGAAAACCTTCAGATTCATTTTTTTGGATAGATGATGAGACTGACTGGTTTATGAACATTAATGTCATTTTATTTTTTACATATATTACTTTCACTGTAAAAAAGATGTCCATGCATGCCCTGTGTTTGGAGGGAATGTTGCTAAGATTTTGTTGAAAACCCTACAAGTTACATGGGAAATAAAACATGTTTGTTTCCACAGTTGGTGCATCAAAATTGTCCATATGAACAACTTTTCCTTTTGACTAAAACGCAAACATCTATAATCCGAAAAAGAACCAAGAGAAGCTGCCAGTCTGATTTTAATCTGTTGTCACAGTGATGCACAAATTAAAGGAGATTTTTCCTTTGCATGTTTCTGCTTTATTCCATCGATTTGCCTCGCTAAACTTTCACGGATCAGCAGTTCTGATGAAGGGAAGGAGTGTGATGTTTGGACAGAAAGGCTAAAGTTGTAAATCTGCAGCCTCGCCTCGGTGCATGCAGAGACCCGGCCTTTACGGCAGAGGAAGACGTGACTGATGGTCGCCGCTTTGCAGAGCGGGAGTAAAGGGAGGTGAGGGACAACATGGAGGAGAAGACGGATGTACACTCCTTCCTTTCTCACTTTTAGCTGTCAGAACAGAAATCTTCAATCTAACGGTAACTCTTTTATTCCGTGATGAACAGAAACTGAACATGAATCCTGCTGTTTCCATGCAGGAGCTGATGGAAACCACTACATGATTTAAACTAAATGTGCACAGGTGTTGTAGAAAATAAAACAGTTCATGCAAACCAAACAACTCTTCAGAACACAAAGAATAATCAGAACCTGATAAAAAATACAGTCCCTGACAGATTTCTTTTACGTTTTGCTATGTTGTCGCCATTAAATGTTTCAAACCTGAGAAAGGTACCTGGTGTAAACATTAAAAGAACTTTTCAAATTCTGATATTTATTTAGGGAAAAAACAGCTGTCCAAATCACACTTTTTTGGAAAGTTGAGATCAGTTTCACAAACCAAACCCAGACCTGATTACTGCCTGAAATTAAGAAATAACAAATCACTTAAATAGAACCTATCAGACAACATGAACTAGGCAAAAATCTTAATCTTAATGTCTCTACACCATAAACATGTGAAACTGAAGTCAAATTCCTTGTTTGTGCAACAATCTTGGCCAATTAAGCTGATTTTGATTCTGCTATGGCGACGGCAGTGTGATTGTCTGGGGCTGCATTACCGTTTCAGGACCTGGAAGATTTGCCATAATTCATGGAGGTATGAGCTCTGCTCTGTAACAGAAAATTCTGAAGGAGGACGCCGTGCTATCAGTTAGTGATCTTTAGCTGAAGCTTGTTTTGGTTTTGCAGCAGGACAATGACCCAATGGGCACTAACAAGTCCACCTCTAAATGGTTCAGACAAACCAATATGAAAGTTTTGGAGTTTCCTTGTAGAAGTCTGGAGTTAAATCCTGTTTAGGCTGTTTATGTTCAAAGCTGTTCCTATGTGGCTGGAATAGACCAATTCTGCACTGAAGAGTGGGCTGAAATTCCTCCACAGATATGCAAAAGATTAATTTGCAGTTATCATAAAAACTTGACATCAATTGTTGCTGCAAAGGGTGGACCAACCAGTTATTAGATTTAAGAGGTAATTACTTTTTCCACATACGGCCAGGTTGTTTTGGACATCTTTATGTCTCAATAAATAAAATCAGCACTTGGAAAAAAAAAACTTTTATCAATTAATGTTATTCTGTGGTTTTTTTTTCTTCGCAGCTGATTGTGGTTACTTGTGTGTAAACAGATTTCCACAGTTGTCCTCTGAGTCTTTGCTCATTTATAGTTTCTCCTCAGTGGAGGAGTTCCCCGCTGGTTCTTTGAGCTTGAATTGAAATTCACATGGCCCTTTCCGCCTCGGGGCCGGATGCGATTCAGAACCTGCTGCCTCCGGTGTTACTTGTGGTCATCTTTCTTTTCGGAGAGCCCATCTCTCATGTGTCAGGATTAGTCAGGTGCCGACTTGGACCTTGTTATTTAAAACCTCATCTTCACTTTGTATCAGCATCTAGCTATAAGAGCCACAGAAGAACAAAACGTCCAATTTCTAAGTTATTTTACTTTGTAATGAAGGTGTCAGCAGGGATGTGAAAGAGAGGAGACCGACCATAAATTCACACCTTTAGGAAGCGTATACATGTCCGTGCCGGTCCGGCTGCTTTGTGACTTTATGTTTTATTCAGGATCTTTTCTTTCTGCTTGCGTTCACCTCTGCAGCTTTCTGACAACGACGAGGATGAATCTTTGGCAGATGAAGACAGACAAGAAGTTATTCTTTTTTACCTTGATATTTAAACTCTATTCATTCAGTTTCTTTTACAGAAGAACTGCCGGTCATAAATTGTAAATCATCTATAAAAAAGTCATTAAAATCCATCTAGATCATATCGATTAAAATCTGGTTCCGTCTGGTATAGACCAAATAAAACATATAAAACAAAAACCTGCTTTCATACAAATGGTTTACAGTAAATAAATAAAGAAATCTGGCTTAGTCAACTTAAAACACGGTTCTTATTCACTAAGATGTTTAATTCCAGATAATACCCAGTCTGGTATCTTCTTCCATATAGTGTTATGATCCTTGGCTGTTTGGGTTTCGATCATTTCCTTGTTGTTTATTTATATTAGAATGTTTTTGCCGTATTCAGTTATTTTTCTGTGCTCATTACTGTTAGAAAGGTGTTGCCATACAGGTGAATTTCTTTAGGTTTAATTTTTTGCGTATTTTTCGTGTTCTGTTCTCTGTGTATTTTAGTTTATCCTCTGGATCAGTGTTAGTATATCTCCCCCCTTGATTTTTTCTTTGTATCAAATTTAGTTCCTTCTTTGTTAATTATCTCTACCACAGATGTTCCAAATCCCCCTGATTAGCTCACCTGCCTCCAATGTCATTATCTACCCTTTCCTATGTATATAAGCTCACTGGTCTTCATTGTTGATTACTGGTTCCTCCTATTACTTTGCCCATAATCCATTTCTTTTTTTCCTTGTGCATTTCCTGTAAGTTTTCCTTATAAACCCTCCACCATGATCCTTCAAGACATTTTGGGCCAGCTTCAGCAACACAATACATGACACATAGTTCTGTCCATTTAAAATCTACAACAACAAGCGGGGTCCACCCTGATCGCCAGTCCCATCACAAGGCAACAACCATGCATACACTCAAGGGACAATTTAGAGCAATAAGTTCACCTAACAGCTATATTTTGGACTGTAGGAGGAAGCTAGAGTACCTTGTGAGAATCCATGAATGCACGGAGAGAACATGTCAACAGTCAAACAGTCTTTAATTAGTCTCAAATTGAAACAAACACAATGAACATGAATTTATAATAGAAGCAAAGTTCTTCTTTGGTTCAGAGCAGGATGCAGCAGATTTCGGGTAAACCATTGCTTCCTTATCTAAGAATTAGCAGACAGTTAATTGGTCAGTTTCAATTATACTTTCTTGCCCTTATCAGCCCTCAGAGAGCTGGACGGATTCATTAGTAAATCAGTACCTTTGTGCCTGTTTGTGCTGTGAGAGACGCATCCGTGCAGCCAGGTTTGCAGTAGAGAGATTAAACAACATCCATGAAGGTTGGAAAAGAAGAATGTGTGTTTGCATTTAGGATCGATGATAATCCTGAGCTTAGTCTGGTGTCTGTGCTTTACATCGTATCTGTCCTCACTCTCTTCTGCCAGCTGAGGGGAACAAGATCGTTTGTGTCTGACAAAAAGCTCCGGTGATTTAGGAGCTGGTGCTCCTGTTGGAGCCGAGGAAGACCGAGAGGAAGGCTGAGGGATGGCTTATCTCAGGCCGAAAGGATCTACGGAAACGAAAACAGACACAGGCTTTGGGAGAGATAATGACGGCAGTGATTTAAAAGGTTTTACACAAACTGTGTCTGACTCTGTTCAGTGGATTAAGAGAGAAAGGCAGCTCATGTGAAGTTGGAGATTCCAGGTTCCAAGGTCCCCAAATGTGGCTAAAACTTCAGCAAATGGAACATTCAGGACTTAAATGTGTCTCTTCTCTTCTCTTCTCTTCTCTTCTCTTCTCTTCTCTTCTCTTCTCTTCTCTTCTCTTCTCTTCTCTTCTCTTCTCTTCTCTTCTCTTCTCTTCTCTTCTCTTCTCTTCTCTTCTCTTCTCTTCTCTTCTCTTCTCTTCTCTTCTCTTCTCTTCTCTTCTCTTCTCTTCTCTTCTCTTCTCTTGTCCTTCTGTTGGCAGTTTCTGGCTCCTAAGTATTTACATTTTGGGTCCTAATTTCTATCAAAGCATTGCTTTCAGTTCTAATTTTGATTTAACTATGCTTTAGTCCTTGTGGGCTGCATGGTGGTGTAGATGGTATCACTGCTGCCTTGCACCGAGAAGGTTCCTGGGTTTAAATCCTGGCCTGCGTAGAGTTTTCATGTTCTACCTGTGCAAGCATGGGTTCTCACCGGGTACTCCAGCTTCCTCTCACAGACAAAAAGTCAGGTTAACTGATGTAAATAAGAAAGCACATAGTTTCTAACCTAATGACAAGATAAATAGGCCATAAAAAATATTACTGCTACTTTCAGTGTCATTCTGTTGTGGAAATTCTATGCAATTATTGCATGAAAACCTTAATCTGTTATTATATTTATATTTAAAAATATTGGTTGGTTCTTTATAATTTTTAGCCAAAGATTTTAAGAGCTATTGTAGGAGGTCCAAAGAGTCCCTTCAGCTGACAATAGATGGATGTTGCCCTTCTTTTGGACCAGTTTTGTATTGAGGTGGCTCAGATTACATATCTGATTAGTTTTGGACTTCAAATCCAGACGTGTTTTACATTTACTAGCATTTCATTTTGGATTGTTGTAGAGTTCATTTTCAACCGTATTTCTTAAATATTTTTTCACCAGTTTTGATTTGTTGGGGGACTTGATTGAGCTGCGTTTTTAGATGTAGTTTTGGACTTAAAATGGAAAAATACCCTGGTTTAGCTTGGATTCAGACCTGCTTTTAGACCAGAGCAGACTGGATTTGGACTGAGTTTAAATTTGGATTTATTTTAGAGCTGAATGATTTGAATTCGACTAACCCCATTTCTGGTTTTAGACTTAGATTATGTTTATTGGATGAGGTTTTAGACTAGTTTGATCAGGGTTTAGACTGGTTCAGAACCACCTTCTTTGTCTAGCCTCCACATATTATCTCTCACTTCCTCTATGATGTTTTAAATTAATTACAGACTATGTTGGAGGGCTGCAGGAGTTAAAGTCTTCCCTTCAGTCACATCACAGACTGTAACACATACAGTAGTGCCACTCATACTTCTTTCCACACAAGTATATCTCTGAAAATCATTCAGTCAGTTCCTCCTGAGATCAAATCCAGAGGCAACGCTCCACTGCCCAGATTTATCCTCCCTCTTCTCCATCAGTGCGGAGGAATAACACACCAGCAGCCCACAGTAATATCAGCTCGCCTATTGATTACGGGGTCAGCTTGGGAGAGATTGACTTCTTCAGACTCAGGTAGAGATTGGAGCTTGTGGGTATTGGAGAGATGCTCAGAGAGCTGCAGAAGAAAATGAACCAAAGAAAGTATAGCCAGAAACGTCTCACGAGAAATACGGGTTTAATCAATCTTAGATTTGAGACGGACGTCCTCTGAAATGCAGATGGAAAATACACATCCTCACAATCATTTCTTGTGCTTGAAAGCACAACAGATGGGCTGGTTTCATGGGTTTTTCCAAGTCTGTCTCGCTTGCTTCTGAGTCTGTCTCAGTTCAACTTCAGACATAGAGAGCAAAGGTTCAACCACTATTGTTGTGGGCACTCTGAAACCTTTCACTGCATTATTGCACTATTGCATTATTTAAAAAAAATAGATGAAGAAATCATTTTAAATCATTTAAAAATGATCTTGTGTAGTGTTGCTGTGATCCGTAGGCCTCCAGCTGCTATTTGAAAACCCTTCTGCAGATTTTGTGCATATTTGCAATGCTATGTAGAAAAGCAGCCCTGTGTACATCTGAAGCTCCTGTTATTTTCATAGCAGGAATAATTCTTCATCAAAAACAAGCAAAAGCAAATTTTAACTGGCGTGGGATCTTTAAATGGTTTTACCTTTTGTTGCTTCTGATTTGGGTTTTTTTCTGTTTATAAATATATTTAAAATCCACATTTACTACATAATGATTTTTAATTTTACTCTGAATCACCCTCGAAGGCTCAGCAGCTTCACAAGGCGCACATTAAGCTTTGGTCACAGTGTTGTAACATTAGTCGCATCCTCAGGATATTAACCTAAAAAAACAACAAAAACAAAACAACATTTTCTATCGCTTTTAAACGACAGAAACAAAACTTACACAAGAGACTCTGACAATAAAAGACAGCTATCTCCATGTCCTCCAAGCTGCTGAGTGTTCGTCCTCTGGTTTCACCTTGGTTACATGAGACCTTGCAACGCCATAGCAGCAAAATTAATTAAATTACAAAATAGATGTTAGATGGAACAGTGACCTCCACTTTGTATTTGCA
The DNA here is from genome assembly GCF_021462225.1 of Girardinichthys multiradiatus. NCBI lineage: Eukaryota > Metazoa > Chordata > Actinopteri > Cyprinodontiformes > Goodeidae > Girardinichthys > Girardinichthys multiradiatus. The sequence goes on along the minus strand of NC_061818.1, from coordinate 37,897,433 downwards.
CACATAAGCTTCCACCAGCCTCCACAAAAACACACACAGTGTTGTTCTTCCTCTGTAAATTAAATGAAGCTGCTCTCAGGTCATTAGAAGAACCAAAGTGAAGCGAACAGTTGGTGCCTCTTTTTTACAAGCTTTTAAAATCCACTCTCTGCCTGCTGGCGTCCTGTTTTATTCTCTGCGAGAAGTCGAAAGAAATTGGGAGAGCCAGCGTTAAACAGCCGTACTAAATTTATCCATCTAAATCCACTGTAGCTTACTTGGAGTAGACCATAAATTAACCCTAGGAACCTAAACAATCTTAATCATTTTATGGCTCTGATAAAATGATTGGCTCTTTTTCATTTTTGAACTTTATTTTTCTCAAACGTTTTCAAAGTTTTTAATCTTTTTGAATGGATGGATGGATGGATGGTCATTAAGGTAAATGTACGCCATATGTACACCATATTAATCATATTAACCACCATATTAGACCCTGGGTAAGAAGCAGCTCAACGAGTCAAGAGGCTGAACTGAAGAAGTTGAAGTTAAGTCAAGTCAAGTGTATTTATATTGCGCTTTTCAGCAACAAGGCACTCAAAGCGCTGTACATGAGGAAAAACATTACAATAATACAGAAAATCAAACACAGAAAAACAAATCAAATGACATTAATAATCCTTGGGAGTTTACTGGTAAGAGCTGGTTCTCATCCAATCTTTCTAATAGAGGTAATTAGCTCATTAAGTCCTCTATGGTAAGGAATTCATCCCGGGCTAGAAGAAAGATGATAATATTAATCCTGGAGGTCGCTGGTATGAGGCAGCTGTGGTCCCATCATTCAAATAAGCTGGGTCACTGGTATAAAACAGTCTTAGTCCAAACTTTTTGAATACTAATAATGTTTGGCTGTCACTGGTATGAAATTGTTGTAATACAACCCTTCTAAGAAATACAAAAATCTCTGGTCATTGGTGTAAATACAGCTTTAGTCCAAATTTTCAAATACTAATAATATTTGGCTTTCGCTGGTAATCCTTCTGAGAAATCTGAAAATCTATGAAAAATAATGAAATCACACATTTAGGTAAAGTAAGATAGGAGGTAAAAATAATGATATTTCAGACTCTATTCTTAGCAGAATAGAATCTGAAATAATACAAAAGATCTCAGCAAGGCTAAGCAACACACACACAAGTAAAGATTTAGCAAGGGAATGGTGGAATCTTGAGGGTGTGAATATATATAAGTCTGAGTGTGTTTGCAAGAATTAGACTGTCAACACTGATAGAAGCGCCATTGTCCTTGAGAAGAAAGGTGGAAGTTTTATCAATCGGCTGCATAGTCCTATCAGCACACAGCTGGTAGGGGAGTGCTGGGGAAGAGCGTCGTGTTTATATAACATCCAGGAGATATTTTGTCGATAGCCACTTAGCAGAAGTTGCCAAGGCCACATTGGGGCGACAGATTTAGAAAAACAATAAATGTTGTGGTTCAGGCAATTGTGAATTTCCAACCACCTTAAGAGTTTTACTGATATGTCTCAATTGCGAATCCTAATAGCCAAATTTCTGGTACTTTCCGAAGATCTCGAGTGTACAACTTCTCCAAGATTATATCCTTTAACTTCTGAGTCCAACCGCTGCCAGACTGCGATTCTGTTTAAGAATCGTGTCCAGCTTGCGATTCTGCTCTCTTAACATTTCAGTTTGAGTGTTGATCGCTCTACAGACTCCATCCAACATCGTAGGCAGCTTTGGAAAGCTTTGAACAGCCGCCCACGTTTTGCAAATCGCTCGATAAGCCAGGTAACCACCAACTCCAAAAAGCAGAAATCATGTTATCAAAAGTCTAAATATGTACACATTTTCTACGTCCGCGACTGATATCGTAGTCAGGCACACAATCTTCCACTGCTGCCAAGAATCCATTGTTTATCCAGAGAAGAACGTCCCGTCTGGACAAGAGGGTCTCCTTTACCCTGTCTTCCCATCAAAAAAAGTTGATCAATTACGTTGAGAGACCAGCTGACCAAATCCATGATTTACAAGTTTGGAGGATATACAAAGCAAGTCTCTGAGAAAAATACAGACAACAGCAGCAGGGATCAGCAGGGAGGGGGGGAGAGAGAGGAAACGTGTGTATCTTCCACCGAGAGCAAGGGAGACTGCTTGCTTTGCAGGTGTTTCAATCAGATGATCCATGCAGGAAGTTCTAGCTTTGGATCTGGTTGGATCTGGTTATTCTACCTAGAAGTTACAGTATAGGTCAATTTCACTGTGATAAAATATCACCAGTAAGTAGTTCATTTTAGTAATTTAAATCATTAAGGTAAAAGGTTACTTGTCTTCTGTGTGGCTGCAGAAAAACCCCAGAGCCGTATGTTGAGAACACCGCTAGGTTTCCAGAACACAGTTCAGGTACCATAAATCCTGCTAAAAGGGCTGCACAACTGTCACGTCACATGAAACATGATTTTATTGACAACATAAAGGCGTTTTGTGGGTACTAAATGTAAGAACATCAAATTGTGTCACCTGATTTAACTCTGCATATGTAACATTGGATTGGTATATGTTGGTTTTTCATGTAGCTGAAGCGGCAGCAGCAGAATATAGTGTTAACGAGTGGGACATGTGTGCAGGAATTATCAAATGAAAAACATCAAAATGGAAAATAAATAGATTCATACGGGTTTAGGTTCTGAAGACGATCATTATCTTCGTCGCTGCTTGTTTCAGCCTCTCGCTCACATCCATCCTGTCTGATTGATCATCAGAATCATGTTCTGGCTCAAACACATGAGGCAGAACAGTTTTCCGCTTTCAGAGTTTTGTTACTCGGGGAAGAAATCCATCTGGCTGGATAAAAATGTTTCAGAATCTGTGATAAAATTAGTTTGAGGCTGCTCATCCAGCAAAGAGAAAACTAAAGCCAACAAGTCCACCTCAGACTCATTTCATCATGTCACCCCTTCTTGTCGATAATAACCCGTTCTGTCTCTATGACCCACTCTTACATTGCTGACCCATATTTTCACTATGCAGAAACTTTTGCGTTTTGTTGTTTTTTGGCACCTTTTTATAACATTGAATATTTTAGAATCCTGCATTGTACGTTTTTATATCCTAATTTTATTTTATTTTAAAATAATTGCACAGTTATCCTGCGATGGATTGGTGACCTGTCCAGGGTGTAACTCACCTCTCTAATAATGCTGCATTGCATTAACCTCGGAAGTCGGAACTGGGATGTTGTAGTTTATGTCATCTTCGAGTCATTCCAGTTTCCTGCTTGTTTTCGTTCGCATTGCTAGCAACTGTAACAGCAGTCTTACAACATTTACAATGACAATAACACTGTTCTACGCTGCATTTCGTGCATATAAACAGCGTTGAAACATCTCGTGTTATAAACACTGACAAATAGTACATGTACGACTGACTAATGTTGCATAAAAAATAAAGCAACTATCTTGAACTCAGGTATGGTTGTGTTGCCCCAACTTTCCGACTTGTAATTTTGAATTTCACAGGCTTCCCAGTTGAAATTTCCTACTCTCTCCATAACAACATTTTTAATACTGGTCTGATGTAAGATTCTAGTTTTCTGAGGAACTGAATTTTGGGTTTTCATCAGCCGTAAGCCAGAATCTTCCTGTTCTTAGCTGACAGGAGTGGCACCCGGTGTGGTCTTCTGCTGCTGTAGCCCATCTGCCTCAAGGTTCGACATGTTGCGCATTCAGAGATGCTCTTCTGTATGCCTTAGTTGTAACGAGTGGTTATTTGAGTTACTGTTGCCTTTCTATCAGCTGGAACCAGTCTGGCCATTCTCCTTTGACCTCTGGCATCAACAAGGCATTTGTGCCCACAGAACTGCCGCTCTCTGAATATTTTCTTTTTTTCGGACCATTATCTGTAAACCTTAGAGATGGTAGTGCGTGGAAATCCCAGTAGATCAGCAGTTTCTGAAATACTCAGACCAGCCCATCTGGTACCAACAACCATGCCACGTTCAGTCACTTAAATCACCTTTCTTCCCCATTCTGATGCTCGGTTTGAACTGCAGCAGATCGTCTTGACCATGTCTTCATGCCTAAATGCATTGAGTTGCTGCCATGTGATAGACTGATTAGAAATTTGCGTTAACGAGCAGGTGAGTGTAAATGCTTGCAATAAATAAACCTGTGTTTAATGAATCTGTATAATAGGGCTAGTTTCTCTCTTAACTTGAATTGCTGAAAACAAATAACTGCTTTACAAGTGTATTCACATGCATCAGTATAGTTATAAAGCCAATTAACTTTTGATGAATCTGTGCTGTTTTTACTAATGTTTTTGTTAATCGTCCAGACACAAAATTTAGAGCTGCAGTCCTGAACTCCTTCTGTCTTTTTGGGATGATGAAGGTGATATCTGGGTTACATTCACCGGGTTTCTCCCGCTCTGCGTGGTGTTTCAGCCTGTCGTCGGTAATGAAACACCTCCCACTGTCTGCGGAGGATGAGCGCTCACACTTCCACGCCAACCTTGGGGCGACGGTAATAAATAGGAGATGATTTCTTGCTGAGAGGAGTCCCGGTTGCAGAGAGAAGCATCTGGTTTCAGCAGTGAAACAGGTGGTGTAGTGCGACCCTGACCACCTGCCGCTGTTTAAGTATCCTTTTATGGATGAAACAGATGACTTTATGTTTGTTTGGGAATGTTCTCGTCAAAGCTGTCACCCTGTGGAGGTTCTTTATTAAAACACCTGTTGGGTTTTATCTGAGGATCACACCTGTCCAGCACTGACCATATATCACCGTTTATACAAGCAAATGTAGATGAAAATGCTTCATATTAACATTAAAGGTATTTAATCCTTTAAAACAGGGGTCTGCTGCTGTAGACCATCTGCTACAATGGTTACACTATGTGGATTTCTGCCTTTTTGTCCCATCAAACCAGTTTCCAGATACCAGCAAGACATATTTTCTCCACACAACTGCCTCTCACTAGATATTCTCTCTTTTTCTGCCCATACTCTGTAAACCTGGGGGGACGGGATGTGAAAATCTCAGTAATCATCAATCAGTTTCTGAAATACTCAGATCAGCTTGTCTGGTACTATGCTAAATTCTAAGTCACCTAAATCAAAATGGAAAATAAATAGATTCAATCGTTCTTTCTCAACTTTCTCAACTATTCTGATGCTCAGTTAGACTGCAGTAAGTCGTCTTCACTGCATCCAGAAGTCTATTTTTATTGACCTGCTACGATTGGCTGATTCACCATTTATTTTAAACAATAGAGCAGTTGAGCCCAATTAAGTGGCCAATGAGTCAGCACCCTTGCGTGACCCCATAGCAGACATCAGAAACTCGATCTCTAAAACTGACACGAAACTTTCGACTCTTCAGATGAGGAAGAGAACAAAGAATTAAGATTTTACTTTAATCAAAACTCAATTTGAGGTCAGTGACGATTGTGATTAGAACAAGTTTCTGTGTTGTAGTTTGTTCAGGATAAACATTTTGTTAAAAAATATTTTGTACCAATCAGACACCATCCAACATGTTAATTCCTCTCAAGCAGAGCCTGCAGGTGCTGTAAGTGTCTTGCTGGACAGTTAGAAATGATGCTCACAACATAACTGCAACCTCTACTGTAAATCCAGACCAATCATCCTCACCATTTCCAGACCATATGCCACAGCTCCCTTGTGGCTCCCTGTGGATGTCCTGCTCATGGGCAGGATAAATGGATTGTTGTTTGGAGAGCTGGATGGTCCAGATGGATCCCAGACCGGTGGGGAAAAGCCAAAGAGTTGTGGTTCTGATTAAGAGAGTTTTATGGCCAGAAGACACCTGCACATGCAAACAAAGAAATTAAAATAACGTTTCCAGGTAAATGTCAGCTTGTCTAGACTGCATAAATAAAGACCCAAAGCAACTCTAACTTCTCACTTAAATGTAGTTTTACTGTGTTTTCTAATCATCTATTTGTGTAGGAGAACTTTTTGGAACTTTTAACTGAAAGGAAATGGAGGAACAAGACTTTGCATTCAGTATGATGCTTGAAAGCAATCATATGCCGGCTATGCATTTGGGGATGAGCAGGTTTGTGGGAACAGAATATAAATAAAAACCTGCTCAGTAGATTCCAGATTTTTTTTCAGACTGTGTTCTTTGTATTTTAATTTCTAAGCCTCTAAAAAATTATATTTTTATCAATTTAGACTAATTTAAGGAATCTAAATTCAATATAAAATTTCAGAAATGATACATTGATGTGAAAAAGTATTTGCACCCTTACAGAACATCAGGCGACCACCATGTTATTTGACTGCAAGATTGATGCTGTGTTAGTTTTACACCAGATGTAATGGAGTGCATGCCTTCACAAGAAGTCCCACTTATGCATCATCTGAGCTTTCTCATGGAGGCTATTTATGCCCAGTGTCTTTGGTATTGTTGAATACTGACCTCTGACCTTAACTCAGGCAGTGAGGCCTGCAGTTCTTCAGCTGTTGTTCTGGGGTTTTGTATTTTGTGACCTCTAGGACGAGTTGTTGATGTGCACCTGGAGTAATTTTGGTAGGCCAGCCACTCCTGGGACGTTTCACCATTGTTCTATGTTTTTTCCATTTTTGGATAATGGTTCTAACTCAGGTTCTCTTGAGATTCAAAGTCTTAGAAATGGCTTTGTATCCCTTTCCACAATTTTGCTTTTTTTTAAAGATATTTTAGCCAACTTCGTGTTGTCAGAAAGGTTCTATTAGAATCAGAATCAGAATCAGCTTTATTGCCAAGTTCATACATACAAACAAGGAATTTGACTCCGGTACACTTTGCTCTTTTGTTTTGTTTTTGTATTACAGAATATACATATTTACAATGTACAGTATACACATATATAATGAAAAGGTGCATTTGCAACATCTGTATGCTGTTGTTCTGTACTCTATTGAATGTTCAACAGAGAAACAGCCTGGTGGAAGAAACTGTCTCTGTGGCGGCTGGTTTTAGTGAACAGTGCTCTGTAGCGGTGCCTGAAGGTAAAACTCTGAACAGTTTGTGTGCAGGGTGTGTGGGGTCTGCAGAGATTTTAGCAGCTCTTTTCCTGACCCTAGACCTGTATAAGTCCTGGATGGAGGGAAGGTCAGCTCTGATTATTCTCTCTGCAGTCCTGATTATTAAGGTGATTTCTTGACAGTAGAGGTCTTTCCAAAAATGTGGTGGTACCCTGACCATGTGTTGTTTGACGAACTTAAGCCTCTAAATGTGGCAAAAAAACCAAACCAGTAAAAACCCAAAGGGGGCAAATACTTTTTGCCAGTGCTACGTGAACCCAATCACTACTAAAACTGTGCAGTCCTTTAGTTTGGTGTTTAGTGTGTGGTGTCCACCTGCAGGTGGATCACTGACTTCCTGTCTGACAGGAAGCAGCGCGTGAGGCTGGGGAAGCATGTCTCTGACTCCCTGACCATCAGCACCGGTTCCCCCCAAGGCTGTGTTCTCTCTCCTCTGCTCTTCTCCCTGTACACCAACAGCTGCACCTCCAGTCACCAGTCTGTCAAGCTTCTGAAGTTTGCGGACGACACCACCCTGATCGGACTCATCTCTGATGGTGACGAGTCCGCGTACAGATGGGAAGTGGACCATCTGTTGGACTGGTGCAGCCAGAACAGCCTTGAGCTCAACGCTCTAAAGACAGTGGAGATGGTTGTGAACTTCAGGCAGAACCCAGCCCCACCTGCCCCCATCACCCTCTGTGACTCCACAATTGACACTGTGGAATCTTTCCGCTTCCTGGGAACCATCATCTCCCAGGATCTCAAGTGGGAGCCAAACATCAGCTCCCTCATCAAGAAAGCCCAGCAGAGGATGTTCTTCCTGCGGCAGCTGAAGAAATTCAACCTGCCAAAGACTATGATGGTGCACTTCTACACAGCCATCATTGAGTCCATCCTCACCTCCTCCATCACCATCTGGTACGCCGCTGCTACAGCCAAGGATAAGGGCAGACTGCAGCGTGTCATTCGGTCTGCTGAGAAGGTGATTGGCTGCAGTCTACTGTCGCTCCAGGAACTGTACACCTCCAGGACCCTGAAGCGGGCAGGGAAGATTCTGGCTGATCCCTCCCACCCCGGTCACAGACTCTTTGAGACTCTCCCCTCTGGCAGGAGGCTGCGGTCCATCCGGACCAAAACCTCACGCCACAAGAACAGTTTTTTCCCATCTGCCACCAGCCTGGTTAACAAAGCCCGGAAACCACCCTGACATTCCCCCTTTCCCCCACACCCCCCCTTTTTTTGCTGACAGGACACTTGTAACCTGTAACTCTATGCGTTACATTAACGCTCAGCTTGGACTCCTGCTTTACTTGCACAATGATCACCTGCACTGTTGTATTGCTCTTGCATCTTATACTGCTCTATATTTACTCTCACTCACTTAAAACTGTGCACTTATATTATATTATATTGTAGATATGTTTGTACTGTTTAACTTGTACTGTATTGCACCGACTACGCCAAAACAAATTCCTTGTATGTCCAAAAACGTACTTGGCAATAAAGCTTTTCTGATTCTGATTCTGATTCTGATAATTCACATACTTTGGTTTATTGTGTTATAGTGTGACACGTGCTAAAACTTTACCCAACCAGATATTAATACAGGCTGATGGCCACCCATACACTCCAACCCACAACCCACGCACCTCCAGCCCCCCATCCTCCAACTGCCCACTGCGTGTGGGGTCCACAAGGTCCAGTGAACACACAAAAACCTGACAGCACTATTGCCAACCACCACCGTCTGCTCTGTCTTCGTGACTGGCTTATGAACTAACAACCTATGTGTGTGTGTGTGTTTACATCTGTTGAGTTTGGAATCAGATGACTGAAGCGCCTCCTGCAGGTAACACCAGGAGTCTGAAGATTCACACAAAAACATTCGGATTTGTCCAGAAAGTCTTGACTTTCACTCAAGGCAGCAAGAAGCCTCACTTGCTTGATCCCAAGCAAACGATGCCAAGTGAGCATGGCTGTGCTCTGTGGGAAGGAGCAGCAATTACTGGATTTTATCAGCATATGCATGACTTACTTTACTGTCTAAATTGCTTTTACTTTAATCTAATAAGATAAAAACAACAAGTTGAAAGGTTTAAAATGTATTATAATGGCATATTTCTGTCCAAGGCTTGACTGAAAACAGTTTTTCTTGATCCCACTCTGACATTTGTGTCATTCCCAGGATACCCAATTTGATAGTGGAAGGTCTCAGCGGCTTTAGTTCAGACTGATTGGACTGATTGGGACTGCTATTTACATGATACAAAAAACATAATGCAAACTCTTGGTCTATATTGTTTTTCTGATCTCACAGGCAATGCAGACTGTGTTTTGTTCATAATGTGGATAAACTTTATTTAGTTCTGTTTTTATTACTACAGGAGTAGCATTATTTATCTTCCCCAAAGTGTCCCAGCAGAGGAATGTGTGCTGCATAACAGGACCAGCTTAAATCATAGAAAGTGAATCCCTGGCAGGCCAATTACTGCCTGTCCTTGTGAGTTTACTCTTGCACACGTTAGCATCCAGCATCCTGAGTAATTTGACTTTTACGTTTCCCTGCAGTTATGTTTAAAAACCTAAATGCTCATCATGACTTACTTTGAATTGTCTTAAGCTTCTAATCTATCATCTTTAAAACCATTGCACATGTTTTATTTATCAGACCTTATATTTAAATCCTGTCTTTATTGTCCCGTGTTTTGTTCCAGAGAGGTTTTCCCCTCTAATCTCTGAAGATTTTGTTTTGTTTGAAGGGAATGATCTACATCACATGCTCTTCAAATTTAGATATTTTTTGCAGCATATGAGGTTTTTTTTACTTTTGGTTCAATCATTTTTGTTTCATAGTTTTGCATAATGCAAGATTATAACCCAAAATTCTTTGCCAAGGCTCAGCAGCATCAGGCAGCATCAGATTGTTGTGACATCCAGTTAGTTTCATGACCCGCAGTTGACTATTTTCCATTTTGATTTTGAAGTCAATCTTTTTTTAAAGTCAGACTTTCCAAATTTGAGCCAATAATATCCGGCTTTGAACTCTTAACGGAGCTCTGATGACTTCAGCACTCTGAGCTTCAACAGTCTAAGGTTCCTCCCAATTTACACATTGCTAAAGAAAAGCACCCTGTAATTTAAATTGTTCTGTCTGTAGTTTGTGTTTAAAGTTCGGATTAGAAGTCAGGGTTATGATTAGGTTAACAGTACTGGAGAAAAGTTCTGCAATTACAAGAATTAAAATAAGACTGAGAATGGCAGGACCTGAGAGCGCTGCCTGCAACCAGACACTACTCACTTCAGAGGGTTTTCCAGTAGCTTTTTCCTATTTTATGTCTCAGAACTTCTGTCTCCTGATGTCTCCTAGTGTCTCACTGACAGACCGGCCAATGATGCTATTCACCATGTTGCTCTTAAGTTTCATTCATTAATTCAGTCATCTTCTATACCACTTATTCGATAGTGGGTCACGAGGGAACTGGTGCCTATCTCCAGCAACCTACGGGCAAGAGGCAGGGTTACCCTGGACAGGTCGCCAATCCATCGCAGGGCAACACAAAGACATACAGGACAGGCAATCATGTACACACTCATTCACTCCTAAGGGCAATTTAGAGAGACCAATTTACTTAACAGTCATGTTTTTGGACTGTGGGAGGAAGCCAGAGTACCGGTGAGAACACATGCATGCATGGGGAGAACATACAAACTCCATGCAGAAAGACCCCCCTGCCAGGAGTCGAACCCAGGACAACAATGCTACCATCGTACACGGTTGCCCTTAAGTTCATATGTCTTATGCATTTCCAGTTAAAGAGGCAACATGTGCATATTATGCAGCAGTGGCATGCTAAAAAACAAAAACTAAATCAAAAACCAAACAAGCAGGAGACAGCTATTTAGCCTAAAATGTTAGTGCTCAAAGCAGTAAATGCTTTAGTATTTTGTCAGCCTCCAAATGCTACTTGGAAGTTTGATACCACTGTATTTGTTTGTGTTCCCCTAATTTTTCTGGACAAACTCATTGGCAGACCTGTTTGCCAGACACTCGAGGGTCATAAAGGAGGTGGTCAGCAACAAATGGACATCAACAATACTTAGGTTGACACAGTTGGCCTAAAGTGTGCCAAGAAATTATCCTACCTACCATAACTCTAGCACAAGCAGCCTGAACCACTGATACAACATAAGATGGACCTCTAATAAAGTGGTCGGTAACTGTATAGTCATTGCTAACTGATGAACTGTGTGTAAAGGTTGCGTCTGTGCATCCATCATGTTTTCCTGGTCCACTGTTAATTAAAACCAGGGGAAGATTCACTTCAGGTGTCACCTTTTTGTGGATCAAGGTGTTTGGAATCAGACTGCCTCCATGATTAAATTGAGCTGCCTGTCCATCCAACTCCAGCCTCCTGCACATTGTTGTCCCTTTTGTGTCCAATATGTCATCCTTTTGGGCAGCAGCCCTTGACCTGCTGCCACCAGGGCCAAAGGTAAATGTCAGCAGTGCTGTCCAGGGCCAAGCATGCCAAAGGAAGGCACATGACATACTGTATATTTGTTTGCTGATGAAAGGAACCTTCTGGGAGGTTCTGCTCCCATGTCAGTGGTGGGACATTTCTCCTCAGTGTCCTGCAGCAGGTGGATTGTGCTTTCAGTATTTAAAATCCTTGTTAAATTACCAGGTTTGTTTATGTAAAACCAATTAATGACAACTGATAAGTTATATGCTTCATTTTATGGTTTAAAAGGTCAGGAGGTCACTCATAATTAATGGGACATCCGATTGGGCCTGAGTAGTAAGAAGTTTGTGGCTTTTTTCCAGGATCGGACTGGTTTAACAGACTGCTTTAAGAGCTTGTTTTTGCTCTCCTCCTCTGAATGTGAGCGAACTTGTTTAAAAGTTTAACAGAAAAAGCTGCTTGTAGCTTCAACACCGTCTGCCATCTGCCATCTGCGACTGTCGTCCAAGTCATCCTTGGAGTCTCCAATCAAATTAACAAGATACTCCAAGACTGCAGCTGTTTTCATCTGCTGAGCCACCTCGACCCCAACAGACTCACAATCTGAGCTGGCGAAGGCAGAACGCGCATCTGGGACTCGGATTAGGAGCCATGACTGCAAGATGGAGGATGGAGACGGATTATTCTGCCTGGCTCATCTTCCTGCCTCAGTTTGTTTGAGATATAGAAATACAGAAGAGGAGGGAAAAAAACACATTTGTGGAAATCAGCAGAAGATTAAAAAAAAAAACTGAATCACATACACTGGAAATTGTTTCTGTCACGGTTTACTTGGAATTGGACCCCAGAATGCAGACGAGCAGGCAGCGTGATTTTAAGTGAAAAAACAAAAACAGAGTTCAGGTGGGCGACCAGGAGGTCGTCCCGAGCAGGCCGGACCCTCTGTGACGTGAGCAGAGGCTGAGGCTGAGGCGAGACACCTCAGTGACGTGAGCAAAGGCTGAGGCGTCAGCCAGACCCTCAGTGGCGTGAGCAGGGGCTGAGGCGTCACCGAGACCCTCAGTGGCGTGAGCAGGGGCTGAGGCGTCACCGAGACCCTCAGTGGCGTGAGCAGGGGCTGAGGCGTCACCGAGACCCTCAGTGGCGTGAGCAAAGGCGTCGCGGGGCCCCCGATGACTTGAGCTGGGGCGTCCCTCTTACGACATCTTCTGCGCCGTGTGGAGGGGGTTGAGGCTGACTTAGGGTCAGGCTGAGGCTGTGGTGTGTCTGGCCTGGAGTCAGGCTGTGATGTGTCAGGCTGTGGACCTGACGTGGGCTGCTCTGCAGCAGCGCCCTGGAGACTTGACGTGGGCGATGGAGGATGGCAGTAAAACAGCCTTACTGCCGCTTCATACTCCATCTCGATCTGCCTTGTCCTCTCCATCAGCTCAGGAGAGGAATACAGGAGACCAGTCGTCCTGAGGATCTTGATTTGGCTTGCTGTGAACCTCAAGCACTGCTCCAGCTTGGCAGGTGTTGCCCCAGAACACCGGGCTGGAGCGAGCGCAGACGGCATGGGCGGAGGTGCAGTGAGCCTGGGAGATAGTGCTGTGGCAGACGAAGATGCGGGCTTACTTGCTGCAGCCCTCACGTAGGCTGGCAGGGAAACCACCTCCTCGCCAGGCTGACCGGTGATTCTTGCGGCGGGAGGAGGACGTGGGCCTCGCTGCCGGACCAGAGTGCACAACCAGGGGAGGAGGCGGAGAACGGCGACGAAGGGGACCTGTCCCCAGAACTGGAATCGCCAACCTGGATCCTTCATAAGCCGACTGCGGCACTGACAGCCCTGCAGAATGGCGCAACGACTTCTCCGCCTCCCGAGACAGGAAGGCAAAGAGGCCAATGGAGCTAGCCCGATGCTCATCCGTGAGGTCCGTGTTTGGCGGAAACATTCTGTCACGGTTCTGTCACGGTTTACTTGGAATTGGACCCCAGAATGCAGACGAGCAGGCAGCGTGATTTTAAGTGAAAAAAAAAAAGGTTTAATTACGAAAACTCACACTTAGCAGGAGGCAGGAACAAAACAAATGGGCAGGCAAGACAGGCATGGCATGATCAAAAATACAAGACTTGGTTTTAGAACAAGACATGAGCATGAGAGTGAAAGATGTTTCCACGAAGACTAGCAGAACAGGTGTGAATATATGGCGTGAAAACCAGGTGGAGTAAGGAGACAGATTAACTTGAAGCAGGTGAACTGAATAAACTTAATTAACAGAACAAAACGTGACTGGAGCAAAACAGACTCTTGAACACAAACTAGAAAAACATGAAGCAAAAGCATAACCAGATCCGAAAACCAAACTTGACAAAACATGAACAAGACGACAAAACAAAAGCATGACCAGGAAAATAAACAGAAACATGATTCAAAACTTGAACAGTGAAAAACATAAGGAAAAACCCCGAAACCAAAAACCAAACAACCCTACATCATGAAAGTTTCAGAAAGATGACATTTAAGATTATTTCAGTGAAACAGCAACTCTCATCAAACTGCCTGAATTATTAAATCTAACAGTCTTTTTGTTTTGCTTTTTTTTTTTAAATACAGGTGCAATAAATCACAATTTTGCTAAAATGTTATTCATTTCAATAATTAAACATAAAAAGTTAAACTCATATATTATATAGAATCATAGAAGACTGATTTATTGATTCTGTCAATTTTGACTACAGTATTTTGGCTTACAGCTAATAATTACCCCCCAAACAGGACTTTTAAACAAGGAATGTTATTAACGTATTATGGTTTACGCTACACAATCACGTGGGAGACTGTTGACTTCACAGTCGTCCTGCAGGCAGCCTTTAACACCCTCAACAAGCAGGATAATATAACAACAGAACATTACAACAGCATTATCACCAAAAGGTGCCTGCATGTATTTAGTGGTAACTGCAACTCAATATAGAACATCTTTGTATCTGTAAACACTTGAATCTAAACACCTGTGGGTCTGAGTGTGAGCGCACTTGTGTATATTGTAAGATTTCTCCATAAAAATATGCAATCTCCAGGAGGAGCCACAGACCTGCTTCCCTGGACCCGAGACAGACATGGAGGAGGTCTGAGCCACAGATATCCAAAGCCCCACCAGAGCATGGGAACCCCGGAACGGCCACCGCCCGGACTACCTTAACCCCCAAAGAAGAGCAGAGGAGAGCCCCGGGTGAACCACACAGGAGCCACAGTGCAGAAGTTCAATGGAGCTGCAGCGACAAGCCCACAGGCCCCGCCGGCAGCCATCTACACCGGAGCAGATCCAGCCATGGACCCAGAGACCCGAGACCCCGGGGCACATCACTCCCCAAGCAGAGGCCTGACAGAGCCAAAGCACCTAGACTGGCTCCTCTCGATGTGGAGAAGCAGCGGCTCTACTCCGAGCCCCTCCCGGATGGCCGAGTTCCTCACCCTATCTCTAAGGGAGAGCCCGGCCACCCTACGAAGGAAGCTCATTTCAGCCGCTTGTATCCGGGATCTCGTTCTTTCGGTCATGACCCAAAGTTCATGGCCATAGGTGAGGGTAGGAACGTAGACCGACCGGTAAATATATATATGTATATATATATATATATATATATATATATATATATATAATATATATATATATATATATATATATATATATATATAATATATATATATATAAATGCATGTGAGGTTTTCTCTCTAATCTGCATAAGTCAAGTCAAGTTTATTTATATAGCGCTTTTCAGCAACAAGGCACTCAAGGCGCTAAATATGGAAAAACATTACAATGATACACCGGCACCTGGACTCCACAGGAACCTATGCCAGGATCCTGTTTGTGGATTTCAGCTCTGCCTTCAACATCATCGTCCCAGTTCTGCTACAGGAGAAGCTCTCCCAGCTGAGTGTGCCCGACTCCACCTGCAGGTGGATCACTGACTTCCTGTCTGACAGGAAGCAGCGCGTGAGGCTGGGGAAGCACGTCTCTGACTCCCTGACCATCAGCACCGGTTCCCCCCAAGGCTGTGTTCTCTCTCCTCTGCTCTTCTCCCTGTACACCAACAGCTGCACCTCCAGTCACCAGTCTGTCAAGCTTCTGAAGTTTGCGGACGACACCACCCTGATCGGACTCATCTCTGATGGTGACGAGTCCGCATACAGATGGGAGGTGGACCATCTGTTGGACTGGTGCAGCCAGAACAACCTTGAGCTCAACGCTCTAAAGACAGTGGAGATGGTTGTGGACTTCAGGCAGAACCCAGCCCCACCTGCCCCCATCACCCTCTGTGACTCCACAATTGACACTGTGGAATCTTTCCGCTTCCTGGGAACCATCATCTCCCAGGATCTCAAGTGGGAGCCAAACATCAGCTCCCTCATCAAGAAAGCCCAGCAGAGGATGTTCTTCCTGCGGCAGCTGAAGAAATTCAACCTGCCAAAGACTATGATGGTGCACTTCTACACAGCCATCATTGAGTCCATGCTCACCTCCTCCATCACCATCTGGTACGCCGCTGCTACAGCCAAGGATAAGGGCAGGCTGCAGCGTGTCATTCGGTCTGCTGAGAAGGTGATTGGCTGCAGTCTACTGTCGCTCCAGGAACTGTACACCTCCAGGACCCTGAAGCGGGCAGGGAGGATTCTGGCTGATCCCTCCCACCCCGGTCACAGACTCTTTGAGACTCTCCCCTCTGGCAGGAGGCTGCGGTCCATCCGGACCAAAACCTCACGCCACAAGAACAGTTTTTTCCCATCTGCCACCAGCCTGGTTAACAAAGCCCGGAAACCACACTGACACTCTCCCTTTCCCCCACACCCCCCCTTTTTTGCTGACAGGACACCTGTAACCTGTAACTCTATGCGTTACATTAACGCTCAGCTTGGACTCCTGCTTACTTGCACTGCTTTACTTGCACAATGATCACCTGCACTGTTGTATTGCTCTTGCATCTTATACTGCTCTATATTTACTCTCACTCACTTAAAACTGTGCACTTATATTTATATTATATTGTAGATATGTTTGTACTGTTTAATTTGTACTGTATTGCACCGACTACGCCAAAACAAATTCCTTGTATGTCCAAAAACGTACTTGGCAATAAAGCTTTTCTGATTCTGATTCTGATTCTGATTCTGAAATCAAACAACAGAGGTAATTTAAAAAATAAAAAAAATAAAAATAAAATCAAGAGAATAGAACGATGGATAAGAAAATGAAAGGAAAATTGGACTGAAAACGTAACTAACAATGCTTAGATGGCCCAGTCAAAGGCCACTCTAAACAAATAGGTTTTTAATCTTGATTTATAGCAATTTAGGGTTTCGATGCTTTTACAGTTTTCTGGGAGTTTATTCCAGATTAGTGGAGCATAAGAACTAAAAGTTGCTTCTCCATGTTTGGTTCTGGTTCTGGTTCTGCAGAGTAGATTTGAGCCAGAAGACCTGAGAGGTCTGGGTGGTTGATACACTGACAACAAGTCTGTAATGTATTTTGGTGCTAAGCCATTCAGTGAATTATAGACTAACAGAAGTATTTTAAAGTCTATTCTCCGAGCTACAGGGAACCAGTGTAAGGACTTTAGAACCGGGCTGATGTGCTCCACTTTCTTAGTTCTAGTGAGGACGCGGGCAGCAGCGTTCTGGATCAACTGCAGCTGTCTGATCCACTTTTTAGGCAGACCTGTGAAGACATCGTTGCAGTAATCAATTCTACTAAAGATGAACGCATGAATTAGTTTTTCAAGGTCCTGCTGAGACATTAGTCCTTTAATCCTGGAGATGTTTATTAGGTGATAGAAGGCCGAACTTGTTACTGTCTTTATGTGCCTCTGAAGGTTCAGGTCTGAGTCCATCACTACACCCAGGTTTCGAGCCTGACTGGTGGTTTCTAGCTGTATTAACTGAAGCTGTGTGCTAACTTTTAAACGCTCTTCCTTTGGTCCAAAGATTATTACTTCAGTTTTGTTTTGATTCAGTTGAAGATAATTTTGGCCCATGAGTTAGGGGGAGTATGTAGATATTGAATAGGAGGGCCCTAAGATGGACACTTGGGGAACGCCACATGTGATTTTTGTGGTCTCTGATGTAAAGTTACCTACTGACACAAAAAAGTCCCTGTCCTTCAAGTAGGATTTAAACCAGTTGAGTGCTGTACCAGAAAGGCCGACCCAGTTTTCTATGCGCTCTAATAAAATGGAGTGATCAACAGTGACAAATGCTGCACTAAGGTCCAATAATACCAGCACTGTGATTCTTCCACAGTCTGCATTTATACGGATGTCATTGAACACCTTGACAAGAGCAGTCTCTGTACTGTGGTGAGCAGGAAGCCTGACTGGAAGACATCGAAGCGGTTGGTCGTTGTTAGGAAGTTATTTAACTGTTGAAACACAGCTTTTTCAATAATCTTACTGATGAAGAGGAGGTTTGATATAGGCCTGCAGTTCTTTAGTAGCAGCTTGTCCAAGTTGCTCTTTTTCAATAGAGGTTTGATAATTGCTGTTTTTAGGGCCTGGGGGAAAACATCTGACAAAAGGGACGTGTTTATTATTTGTGTTAAATCAGATGTTATTACAGGCAAAGCTTTCTAAAGGAAAGCTGTGGGTAAAACATTGAGACAGCAGGAAGAAGAGCTTAGTTGCTGTACGATTTCTACAAAGTTTTTGAAGTTTATTTGGTGAAATTAAGAAATTTTGGCAAAATCAGTTCTAGTTGGAGACAACATTGGTACTGGAGTTGATGTGGATGTGCTGACTGCCTCTCTGATCTTTTGGGTTTTTTCAGTAAAGAATTTAGCAAATTCATTGCAGGTCCTGGTAGAGTGGAGTTCAGATGCTACAGTTAGGGGGGAGGGGGATATAACGTGGGGAGTCCACCTCTCCTGTGGATTTCGACAGGGAGACCTTTTGTGATGTCCTCTCTTTCTCAGCCAACTGGCCGGTTGTTTCTGCTGGAGCTGTTGGAGGCAGCGTTATCATTGTTGTTGATACTCCATGTTCTCTGCTGAAGGTCGAAGCTGCTGGCGGATTATTTACTGAATAGAAGAGATTAGATGTGAGACGTCTGGCTCCTGGCCTGTTCAAACAGAAACCATCTTGCTTGAAGAGTTGTCTTTTTCCCCGAAAAATATTAAAGTTGTCGATGAAGTTCACAGGTGTGGTGGCACATGTTTTTTTCAACCACTTATTAATCATCAGAAGTCTGGAAAAAATCTCATCACAGAAAATCGGTGCAAAGGGTCCGCTGAGAAACACCTTGATATTGAGACCTCCAACAATATTCAGAAGACGAGTGAAATCCTCCTTCAATCCTCCTGATGTTTTCTTAGCCACGTCATCCATGGCTCCACAGTGTATAATAAGGTTTTCTAGAGACGGGCGCTTTTCTGGGATTGCAAGAATATTCTCTGAGATATCAGACACCACGTTACTGGTACCAATCATAACTTCTGTGTTTTTCTTGTTGCAGAAGTTTTTAATCCCATCCACAGCTGTGTTAACCACTATTAGGGTTCTTGTTCCGGTGGGGCGCTTTTTCTCTGGCAGCTTAGGAGAAGACTGTTTAGAATGAAGGTTGTTCTCAAACCTTTTATTGTTCTCAGAAGATGGATCATTTTCCTGGTTTTCATTTTGTAGTGGGGCAGATCTGTTTTGGACGGGAACTCCATTATTTCCAGCTGTCTC
The DNA here is from genome assembly GCF_021462225.1 of Girardinichthys multiradiatus. Taxonomy (NCBI): domain Eukaryota; kingdom Metazoa; phylum Chordata; class Actinopteri; order Cyprinodontiformes; family Goodeidae; genus Girardinichthys; species Girardinichthys multiradiatus. The sequence goes on along the minus strand of NC_061818.1, from coordinate 37,878,240 downwards.
ACTCCTATCAGTTGTTGTGACAGCAGCTCGCTGTCGAAGTCTCGTTTTCCCAGGAGAAACGGGGGCATTTCTCTGTAATTCTGGCCATTCTAATTTATTTAATTGCTGAGATCTTCCAGTGAGTTTTCCACCTTGATTTTTTGGGCATGCCCCTAAAACATGCCAGTCGGGTCTGCCGGTAGGTTTATTCTAAATGTTCTGATTGCCGACTGAGTTGTTGAGCTGGTTGTCACTGTTTGGGATCACAGGCAGAGTTGAATCATCGTTGTATATTCACCTCGACATTCACTTCTAGTCGGTGGATTTTCATCTCCAAAACAGCCAATTTCTGTAAAAGTTTGTAAAAGTCCTCTGTGGTGAAGGGAGGCATTTTGTGCTGATTAGCTGGCATCAACTTGTCCTTCTTTCGAGTTCAATTATAAAAACATCAAAATCCTTTGGAAAAAAATAAAACGAAATAAAAATAATAATAATCCTTTGGAGTCACTGGTTAGAAGTAGTTTTAGTCCAATATTTCCGTAAATTTGGCTAAGAGATAAAAAGTTAGAAGTAGAAGAATGCAAGCAAGCAGGGAGCTTAGGATAAAAGCGTCTGAGCAGGCAGAGAAGCGGAAGTAGATAGGTATCCTCAAGGTTTAGGAGTGTGTTCATAGTTAGAGGAGAAAACCAGAACTGAAGCCTCTGCTCTAATCCATCCCAAAGGTGTTCAAGAAGATTGAGGTCAGGACATTTATATTATTTATCCTTAGAGGGAGTTACAATAAATACAGAGAGCACTGTGCTTGGTGTCTCGTCTACAGTTGAGCAAAAATAAGATATCTGTTTTAATGTTGTTAGCTGAGTTTTAAATATCCAAATAAATTGGTGGTAAAGGACATAACTGTCACTACCTTTAGTAAGATTTCATTTTCTATGCAGAAGAAGTCCATAGTGCAAATATGTTTTCCTATGATAAGGTTTGCTGAATATAATTAACTAGAATTTAATCCAGAGAAAATACAAAGCTACATTTCAGACACAGACCTGACCCTTTATCAACCCACACCAGCAATGCAAATGCCATTTAGGCTTTGTAAGCAAGAACCTGCATTGTAAATGTCTATGTTTGTGTGTTTCAGGAGAACATAAATATCTCAGCAACTCTAAGCAATCCAGGCTGAGGTTCAAAGCCCAGCAGCTAACGCAGCCACAAACTAATCAGGAAACAGACTCAAACAGCATTCTGCCCTGCAAGCGAGCCTGCATCATTAATGGCTGCTGAACAGCACATGGAGCACAGTGAAGTAAGGCTGTGCGGATTTAAAATACCGCATCTACAACAGTCTATTAGGCGTCAGATTTTAATTACATTTAATTCTGAATTTCTGCTCATATGTCACAAGCGTGTACGTTTTACAACCCTGTCAATGTTTGGGACAACATAATGTTCCCAGTCCTGATTAAAACCTGGATGTTGGCATAAACCAAATTTATGAGCAGTAATTATCAAGTCACGTGAAAGAGAGAGCAGCTCTGCTACTTTGAACAGTGACATGATTGCTTCAGGCGCAGTTTTCACTCACGACTCTATTAAAAATTAGGACCTTGATGATGTCCGTAAATGTAGGGATAAGACTGTCGCCTGTTTTCTAGGATTTGTCTAAATTTTACATGAATTTATTTTTTATATTATCATATCAGTGGCATTATTTGCCAGAGGTTACATTTCTTAAAATCCATCTTTACTTAAAGTCAGCCTCCCTGCTGTTCTGTAGGGACCTGTTAAAGAGATTTTTCACTACACAATAAAGCATCTACTTTCCCAGAACTATGGATTACTTTTCAGAGCATTCCAAGAACTTACCAGGTACTTTCTGGAAGTGTCACTGAACCTTCATGCAGCTTAAAAGTTTACTTTTTTGTAACTCACCAGGTGCATTCCAGAAATTACCAGGTACTTTCCAGAACATGGGTAACGAAATGGAGAAGCTAGAGGAGCATACATATCTCAAGGTTCACCCAGACTGGATTGAAGATGCAACAGTGAGGCTGTCATAATGTTAACTGCCGACCTGACCCACATGCAGAGAACAACCAGAGACAGATGAGATTAGTGAATGTTTATTTAAACAAATGATCCTGGGAACGGGAAACAAGAGATTGTTTCCCGTGAGAGGAGATGATTGTGCAAAGACAAATTTTTCATAAAAGGAAAAACATTTCGGGCAACCTGTCAGGGTTCTGGGTTCAGTGTGTGTGTTGTGCTTTGTTTGTGACTTTGTTTTCAGTTTCCAGATGGTGCTGTAGTTTCTCAGGTGTGCTGGATGACAGGTGCGACTGATCTGCTGATTGCTTTGAGGAGTATTTAAGCAGGAGGCTGCAAGCACTTCGATGCCAGAGTGTTTGCCCTCAGTGGTAACAAACTCAGCCACTTCTAAGCTTTGCTTCGTTCTTTGTCTCTAAGCTGATGTTGTTTATGTTCCTTCGCAGGCAGAAACCTGAACCTTCTGATCATTCTTCGCTGAACTTCGGTTCCAGAAGTTTCTGGACGATCAAGATTACCTATGTTTGGTGAATTTTCGTTTGGATTTAGTTTGAAGGACCAAGCTGGCAGCTTCCTGTTATCCTCCGTCTCCTGAACCAAGGCAGAAGCGTACCCTGTCCACCCCCCAACACAAGTACCTGAACATTGAAATAACTCCTGAACTCACCAGAACTCACTCTATAGCTCAAGTAAAACCATCTAGATTTTCTCCGCTTCGCACACCTGGGTCCCGACTCCCTCTACCCCTGGCGACCTGACTACACTCACCCAGTAAGCCGCTCTTCTGACTACAATAGTTACCTTTTGTTATTTTGCAATATTATAAGTTCCCTGTTTCACCAGTTCTCTTCCCCCTCTTTTCATACAGTTGGCAATTCACCCGCTCATGTTCCAGACTCACTTATTGTAAATAAAACACCTTTCACTGATTCAGTTGTGTTCTTCTGTATGTGGGTCAGATCTATTACAAAAACAATGACACAACCCTGAGAATCCACTTCACAAGACTGTAATACAGTCTGTCTTCAGTCAGAGATTCTTCTGACTGAAGAATCCAGGGTAATACTGACTGCTACAGCAGATCCATCCTGCCCACAGCACCAACATCTACAACAGCTGGATAACTTTAACAGATTATGTAATTAAATAATTGGTAAAACTACTTAATTGCCCAAATATCTAAAAACTGAAACTGTTACCATTTTTCCCCAGAAAGGTGTGCAGATTTTCATCTAATTTAAGTCAGCAGCAGCATAGTCAATTGGGTGGACTCACTATGCGTCTCACAGAAGGATTACAGGATGAGGAACTGACAAGGAAGAGGGCCTCAAGAGACACCAGAAAAGAGCCAGAGACAAGATCTCAGCTAATTTAATCATAGAAGGCTCTCAGAAAGAGATACAAACAGTGCCAAAGAATAAATCCTGTTGTGTAAAGAATTGACAAATCAAGCTAAGATTTAATATTCCTATTTCAGTCAAGTCATTTACACTGAATCGACTTCTACTCCGCACTGTGAAAAAACATCACCAGGAAAAATGAAGCAATCTTTCCATTTGCAGACAGAAAGCATGCTCTGTTCTCCAGCCAGATGATAAAATCTTGCATTTACCACCAGATCTCCTTCACATACCAACCTTCCACGAGTATCCACACCCCTTCAGACTTTACTTATTTTGTCACATTGCAATCACAAACTTCCATGTGTTTTATTGGGCATTGACACTTTTTTACAAGTGAATATCTACAGTGTAGATGTATCATGCATTTATATTCATTCCCCTGAGTCAATACTTTGTACAACCTCTTCTCGCTGCAATGGCAGCTGCAAGCCTTTTAGGGTTTTTCTCTACCACCTTTGCACAGCTCCAGACTGAAACGTTTGCCTTTACAAAACAGCTCCATCTCAGTCAGGTTGCATTCAGCGTATCTCTTAAAATCGTTTTTCAAGTCTTGCCACAGATTCTCAATTGGATTTAGGTCTGAACTTTGACTATGCCATTCTACCACATGATTGTGATTTTATCTAAACTAGAGGTGCTGAATCTAATGACAGAAGAGGCTAAAACTTTGAATATGGACTAGGTCATGTCAGAATTATTAAATTATTAAATTACAAAATTTAATTAAAGCTGCAAGCAGCATTGGGTGGCTCAGTGCCGCAGTGTCTGGCATTGCCACCTCTATGGCACAGACGCTCAGTTCTGCATGTTGCCACTAGGTGACACTGTGAGCAAGCTTTCATACGATCTTAGGTTATGCAGAGTTCTGCTCCGGCAAGAAGCATTTAAAATTTAGCTGAAATCCAACCTTCCTGATGGAAGCTGCACTCACTTTGTTTTTTTGTGGTTGTTAGTGGACGGGGCTAAATTCATAATTTGACTGTGCCAACATGTTCACCATTTGTCCACGATGATACATACAAAACTTGAAGTGGATCGGATGATGTATGAGGGAAAGCCAAATTCCAATGTAATCCAGTAGAGCTGTTTGGGGGATGACATAGATCAACCATGTTGAGTTTGGAGTAAATCGGACCAAGCATGTGTAAATTAGAGCTAAACATGAGGCCATGGCAAGACTTCAGACTTCGCCACGCCGCCAGGGCCACACTCTCCATCGTACAGTCAAATCAAGTTAGACCAACATGTTATCTGACACACTTTCAAGTTGATTGGGTGAAGAGGGTCAGAGAGGGACCTTCCCAAGTAAAAAAAGTGACTTCCTGCTCTCAGGGAGCATGGCTTTGATGATGTCATCATTTGACCACACAGGATCGTTGGTCACCTAAGAGGGATTAACAATAGCTGGTTTAGTGTAACTGAGCCTATTTATGTGAAAGTGATTTAGAGCGATCTACCTATGTACTAAATTTAATTTCTCTAGGACTTACCAGTTGGCCTATCTTACTTTAGGGGGCAATGTAGAGCCGTTTGGCCACGCCCAGTTTTGGTCCCATTAAAATACAAAAATTTCACGCTGAGGACAATTTTGGGTAAAGTTTGGTGTGTTTTCGTATATAATAGGGCCTCCAAAAAGTCGCTTCATTTCGGAGAAAAATAATAATTAGAAATGGAGCAATTGAGCAGGTGTGATGAATGTTTTTTTGCTAAAAATATACATTCAAGCAAAAGCAGAATATACAATACAACATTGAAGTTTCTCTGCTATTCATGTCATTTCGTTGCTGCCGGAGTTTCAGCCTCATTACTTGACAACAAGTTCATTAGTGTTTAGTGTTAACTTCTGAGCTCCAAGAATACTTTGGAGTTGTGCATCAGTAAGACAGCTTTTGGGTGCTGTCTTATTTATATTCATCACAGAGAACAGTTGCTTATTTGACCATTGAGGAGGGAGTGTTGAGAGATTGTCGCTGGCATTAAAATTCTTGGCACGATATGATCAGTGTATCAGTATAATGACTGTTTTCTAACACAGTGGAGGTGGTTTGTCATTACTTTGGAAAAGTGCCACAAGTTCTCTTGCTGCAGCTGACAAGCACTGCATCAGCACCCTTGTCTTGGGCCAGCAGATAGATGTTTACCTGCATTACTGGATGAGTTGTGTGTGTCTGGGAGCACTGTATAATCTTACTCACAGATATGTGAAATTGGGTCTTGAGCTTTACATGCCTGATCTAAACCATCTCATTGTATCTCTGACTGTGTGTTCAATTCAATTCAATTTCAATTCTGTTTATTTATATAGCACCAATTCACAACACATTTCATCTCAAGGCATTTCACAAATGTCAGGTTCATACATTCCAATTAATCCTAATCATTGAACAGTTCAGTCAGATTCAGTTATTTATTCAAACTGGATAAAAAGTTTTTCTATCTAAGGAAACCCAGCAGATTGCATCCAGTCAGTGACTTGCAGCATTCTCTCCTCCCAGATGAGCATGTAGAGACAGTGGACAGTCAATGGCGTTGACTTTGCAGCAATCCCTCATACTGAGCATGCATGTAGCGACAGTGGAGAGGAAAAACTCCCTGTTAACAGGAAGAAACCTCCAGCAGAACCAGAACCAGGCTCAGTGTGAGCAGCCATCTGCCACGACCAACTGGGGGTTTGAGAGAACAGAGCAGAGACACAAAGAGAACAAAGAAGCACTGATCCAGGAGTACTTTCTATGGGAAGGAAAAGTAAATGTTAATGGATGTAGCTCCTTTAGTCGTTTCACCTAGAAAGAAAGAACAGATAAACTCTGAGCCAGTTTTCAAGGTTAGAGTCTGAAAGAGAGCACATAGAGTTAGTCACAGTAGAAGCTCAGTCAGTAGCCATGTCTAGAAGAGAGAAAGGGTTAAACACTAAAAGACAGGGCCATGTGGATCATCGGTAGAAGGTGAGCATTAAGTTGTTGCCAGCAGAAGCTTGGACTATGCCTCTCTCCAGAAAGGTGTCACAGGTAGACACAGAGCCAGGCCAGGTGTAGCTTCTAGGAAGAGAAAAGAGAGAGAACAAAGTTAAAAGCTGAAATAACAGTAAATAATGCAAAATTGGAGAGTAGTGTGAGAATGTAGCGAAGAGGGTGAAAGTGGTCATTATGTCCTCCAGTGCCCTAAGCCTATAGCAGCATAACTACAGAGATAGCTCAGGATACGCTAAGCCACTCTAACTATAAGCGTTATTAAAAAGGGAAGTTTTAAGCCTAGCCTTAAAAGTAGACAGTTTGTCCATCTAGAGCCCACTGATGGTCATTGTTATACTAAAAACCACAACGATTGGGATACCTCTCTCTGTCAGACTGATTATAACCATTGGAAAAGAGAGGGGGTCATACAGGTAGCAGAAATGGAGGGTGTGTTTGCACCTCAACCATAACTGAGCCGGTTTAGGCTAAACCTGACTCCCCCTTACTCCAACCAACAGGGAGGGAGGAAGGCTCCCTCCCTGATAAACTAAGACACTCTAACTATAAGCTTAATCAAAAAGGAAAGTTTTAAGCCTAGCCTTAAACGTAGACAGGGTGTCTGCCTCACTAAAACTGGGAGCTGGTTCCACAGGAGAGGAGCCTGATAACTAAAGGATCTGCCTCCCATTCTACTTCTAGAGACTCTAGGAACCACCAGTAAACCTGCAGTCTGAGAACAAAGTGCTCTGTTAGGAACATATGGAACAATCAGATCTCTGATGTATGATGGAGCTAGATCATTAAGGGCTTTATATGTGAGGAGGAGAATTTTAAATTCTATTCTGGATTTAACAGGGAGTCAATGAAGGGAAGCTAAAATAGGAGAAATATGATCTCTCTTTTTAATTTTCATCAGAACTCTTGCTGCAGCATTTTGAATCAGCTGAAGGCTTTTAACTGCATTTTGTGGACATCCTGATAGTAAAGAATTACAATAGTCCAGCCTTGAACTAACAAATGCATGGACTAGTTTTTCAGCGTCACTCCTCGACAGGATATTTCTAATTTTGGCAATGTTCTGGAGATGAAAGAAGGAAATCCTAGAAACCTGTTTAATATGGGATTTATGTAGGTTATCTTGCTGAAGCTGAACCTCCACCCCAGTCTCAGGTCTTCTGCAGCATCTAACAGGTTTTTTTCCAAGATTGTCCTGGATTTAGCTCCATTCATCTTTCCCTCAATTCTGACCAGCTTCCCTGTTTCAGCAGTGGAAAAACATCCCCACAGCATGATGCTGCCAACACCATGTTTCGCTGTGGGATTTTGGTTTTTAAAGGTGATATACAGTGCTACTTTTCCACAACACATAGCATTTTACATGTAGACTAGAAAGTTCAATTTTAGTCTTCTCTGACCTGAGCACCTTCTTCCACGTGTCTGCTGTGTCTCCTACACGGCTTGTGATATGCTGTAAACAACTTTCTTGTTGCTACTCCTCCATTAAGACCAGATTTGCAAAATGCACACCTAACAGTTGTTGTGTTGACAAGTTTCATCTGCCTGAGCTGTTGATCACTGCATCTCTTCCAGAGGTACCATGGGCATCTTTGTTGCTTCTCTTATTAATGCTCTCCTTGCCCAGTGTGTATTCAGGAGGATCTCCATGTCTTGGTAGGTCAGCAGTTGGTCCATCCATCATCTGAACATTTCCATGTTCAGATGATGGATTCAACAGAGTTCTGTGAGATGTTCAGAGTTTGGGACATTGTTGTAGAACCTAACTTTGCTTTAAACTTCTGTGTTCCTTTGTCTTCATGATGCTGGTTGTTCTCTAACAAACCTCCGGGCCAGAAACAGAACAGCTGTATATATTGTATACTCAGATTCAGTTACAAGGAAGCAGACTCTGTTTACTAATTAGGTATTGTCTGAAGGCAACTGGTTGCACTGGTTTTTATTTAGGGGTATCAAAGTTAAACCGGGCTGAATAAAACTGCACTTCACACATTTCATCTGACTTCATCATTCATCATTTATAACTTTACTTTGTGTTGGACTATCACATTATAGTCTGAGGCTGTAACATGATGAAATGTGAAAAAGTTTAGGAGGTATGAAAACGTTTGCAAGGTGCTGTACGTTTAAGCAAGAGACCCATCATGTTAAATTTGTTCAACCAATTTTAAACTGGGTCTTTAGGCTCTTTGTCAACAGTAATCTGTCACAATGGCTTTAATTGTTCCTATTTCTTTAGGTGAATCCCAAGACAGAAAGATAGAAGGAAAAGGGAAGGTATTAGCTGTAATCCTGGTAACAATAAACCCTGGTAAACTTGCAGCTTAATTAAGTTTGTTTGAGCTTTAGAAATAAACACAAAAAATTTTATTACCTGGATGCTTTAAAACCTTTTAATTTTCTGACTTGTAGAACAGAGATTTTAAAGGTTTCTGTGTGGGATAGATGGAACTGAGCTTCACCCTCAGCAGTGAGGATATTGCTCTGGTCTGTTGTGGTAGAAGAAGAGCCGGATTTAAAAGGTCCATCAATATTCCAGCTCTTCATTAGATATGGGTCATAATCAAAGGAGTGTTGTGACTATGAATCTGAAAATATTATTTAATATTAATAATTTAATATTTTATCAAATAATACTTCGGTCTGTTAAGGGTTGTCCTGTGAATACCAGCCCCATAAGGCGATGGTATTAGGACAAAATCAAAAGGGATGAGCCAAGCTCTGACATTATTGAACAGCATAAACTCTGCACACACATGGAATGAATTCACACAATTTCTTAAAATACAAGAATTTATAAACAAAAATAAGTCAACTCAAAGTCAAACATATTTCAATCAATAAACTCTTTACTTTGCTAAAACAATTCAACTAACTACCAAGCAGAATTAAAGAATAGGGAAGACTAATAGGCTATGTACAATTTAAACAAGTTGATTAAAGATGATTAGAAATCATGGCCAAAAGAGTGATGCAACATTACCATGCAATGTTTATGTTTGAGAACCAAGGATTATCTTGAAGAATCTGGAAGTGAAGTTAAGTTAGTCTTGGAACCAACTTAGACAATAATCAGCAAACGTTTAGACAACCATTCACAATGTAAGATCAGATAAAATATTTTATTAAAATAATGTTTTAAAGAATGATCTGCTGAATAAAACCAACCTTCTGGGTGACTAATTCTCAACGGTTTTTAATTAGCTTCCTTTATTTATTAAAATGATAGTTAAAGAAATATTATTAAGGAAATGATCAAATATTTAAGGAAATATTTTGGAAAAGAGCCAAATCTTTCTGGAGAAATGGGGCTTAATTGTGTTACTTAGTTATCAAATTTAGTAAAATGATGTTTAGGAAAATATTATTTACTGGATTGAAAACTAACAACCTTTCTGGGTAAATGTTCTTTAGCAACAAGCATGTGTTCTTAGCTGTTAGCAGTGAAAGCTAACAAAAGAAGCTGATAGCTTAGCACCAGAATCAAACACACACCTTTAAAATTACCGTCAATGAAAGGGTTAAAATGGATAAGCGCGTTATGATCAATCTTCTGTGTTAAAATCACCCTTTAAATAAAGTTTTTCTTAACTTTAAAAAGACACTAACACAGAATACAACCTGAGCACATGTGCTGCAGATAGCCTGCTAGCAACAAGATGGCTGACTTCAACACAAACAAAACCAAACATCATAAAATGAAAAACGTTCAGATCATTTCATCCTAAATATCTCTGCCCAAACCCTAACCTCATTTGAAACGTGTTGAGGAGGAGTTGTCCGGGCGACGGCGACGTTTGAAGAAAGCTCCGTGAACAAAGGGTTAGCTTCAGCTAACCTCCAGAGCAGTGACTGGGCGGCCGCTCTGACGGGCCAACCAAACTGCACGTGACCACGGTGATGTGGCTACTGTTGTCCTCCTCTCAGACTGGGAAAACCGCTCCACTCGGCTTCGTAGAGACAGCGTCTCTGCAGGTAATTCTCTGTAACACCGTTTGCTTCTACAGGCCTCAGAGAGAAAGTCAAGCAATGCTTATACCTTAATTTACCCTTTTTATGAATGAATACCAGGTACACAAACTGTGATTCATTCGTACTTAACTTGTGCATATGATCGCGTGATCTTATGACACCCTTGGATCGAGTTTGAAGAGTTTATGCCTGTTCGCCAGCAAAGAGACATTAGCGCGCTGTCTCCCCGGCCAGCCTCGCACGGAGTCCGGGTGGTAGAGAAAGCCCCCCCCCCCCCGCCCCTCTGCCACAGCCCCTCTGCAGTTAGTAGGCTCTGCTCACCTGCGCCGCCTCATTTTCTTCATAGTCTGCACCTGTTGCTGCACCCACCTGTTGCTGCACCCACATGTAGCTGCCTGTTGGTCACTGTTCTCCGCTGGATCCTTCTGTTCTGTTCCTGTACCTATCTGTGGTCCATGTCTTGTCCTTCTTGTGCCATTGTGTAAGTTTTTGCTCTTTGGCTTCTTTAAAATCCTTAAACTCACCATGGTACTCCTACAACGCTGCCTGCATTTTTCTCCAAGAACCAAACTTCAGTCAGAATGATGCTCTTTCCTCATGATGACACCTTTTTTGTGAAGTGCACCAGTCCTTCATGCACTAAAACAACCCCACATCATGCTGCTGCCACCTCTGTACCTCACAGTTAGTATGGTTTTCTCAGGCTTGCAAGATTCCAATTTTTTCCTCCAACTATAACACTGTTAATGTTGATGAAACACTTTAAGTTTAGTTTCATCAGACCACAGGACATGTTTCTAGTAATTACGCTCTTTGTCCATAATAGAGGTGGGTTGAGTAACCAAAAATTTTACTTCAGTAAAAGTAGTATTACTTTAATTTACTTTTACTCAATTAAAAGTCAAAAGTAGTCATCCAAAGAATTACTCAAGTAAGGGTAAAAAAGTATCTGGTAAAAAGAAGTACAGATTAACTATTTGATCATAGCATCTGATTTAATAAACAAAACACTGTAAACAGACAGACAAAAATTTAAAAGATGTACGTTTTTTGCGCAAATTCTGGTATTTAAAAACGTAAATAGAAAAATTTTATAAAAATAAATCACATACATAGAAATTTATAAATTAAGGCAAAACAAACACATTTTGAAATACATTTTTTAACATAAAACTTTTGAAACCACTACTTATACTAGGTAATTCTAATCTTAAATCTTCATCATTAGTTGTAAGCGGAAAACCGTCATAATTACCAGAAATAAAGGCTTGAAAACGTCTGTCAGTGGGCCGATATTGATATCCGATTAAATTAAAATGGCTCTGGATAACTGATATTTACCAATGTTGTATATATCTTATATTTGTCTCTACCCTTTTTACATCATAGACAAACGCTGACATTGCTCCTCTACTTCAGTTAAACACCCCACAATCTTGCGCTACCATAACAATAAGTCTCACTTTTACATAAACTGTGCTGGTGTGTTTGTGTCTGGCGCATTTTTGGTTAAAACATGATTAATCTTTATTTAGTGAAGTAACTAGAAGTGAGCAGAGTAGCCACAAATGTTTCTCAAATAAGAGAAGTGTAACTTCTAAATAATATTACTTAAGTAGAAGTAAAAAGTACTTCTAGATGTACTAGGACAAATGTAAAGTATTTGTTAGAGTGCATTTTTAAACTGTAAACTGCATTTTTATGTGTCTTTCAGAGTAATGGCTTCTTCCTCTTCTTGCAGTCTTTAGCTTTTGTTCTGGGACACAGAACCCGTCTCCTTCCTGATCCATTTGATGGCTGGATATTCCTATAAAGTTTAAGTTTGCTTACATTTCTGAACAGATGGACATGGTACTTTCATGCATCTTGTACCAGAGGGGGAATCTTCTGATGTAATTTGGGTCACAGCTCTGAGATCCAGTTCTATTGTTATTATTGCAAAATGTTATGAGCAAAAGCCGCTGATAGATTATATTTTTGCCCCATAAAGCTTTGTACTTTTTCAGGTCACAAATCCTGACCCTATCCTTGTTTTGGTCAACTCTCCAAAATCCGGCACCTTCTTGCAACGACTGAATGTCAGACATGAACGGATTCCTTATTCCTCTGACGTTTGAGCCACGTTCCTCTGATGCAGCCAAGGTTGTCCTGTGGGCTGGGGTTTTTATCTGCCTTCACGTCATTAGCCCTCTGCGGTTCTTCACATTTCAGATCAAAGTCAACTTTTCCAAGAAGCAACTGAACTTACGCATGAATGCAACAAATGTATTTATTAGGTTATATTGCAGAACAGAGACAAGACGCAGATCTCAAGAACATTTCAGAAACCTGAAAAGTAGAAGGAATTTGATGTCATTTTATGTTTTTCATAAATGCTCATCACTATTTATGATTCTTCCTTCTTCTTGTTGCCTTTGATTTAGTTTCAGGTTATATTGAGCAAATGCTATGCAAAGAAAGCCTTTATTTTTTATATTTAATATACAGTGAAGGCAGAAAATACCTGCAATCATTTCAACTTATAAATTGTTTTTCGCAGGAGTGAATTTGCAACATGCAGCACTTGTGGTTTTTGTGTCCCCTGGCTGCATTAATTAGTAAACCTTAAAAGAAAACATGCTGTTCATATTGTTTAGACTTTATAGGAACTGGCTGCAATAAACCCTGCAACAGAAGCTGACTTTACAGCTTTCTAAAGCTTATTGCTAATTGGGCTTTTTGGCTGTTCTTCCAGTTTAATTTCAGCTTTTTTAATAATGAATGAGAGAGAACAGGCTTCTGGAAATAGGGGAGGGAAAAAAACAGCTAAGGAGGATGAAGTTGTACTTTGTAATCACTCCCAAGGCATCAGATACTGTCAGCCATTTTGCTGCTTAAACAAAGCTCTGAGAGCCTGAAGAGGTATGTTTAAGCTCTACTTTAAGGGCTCCAACGTAGGCGTTAACTAACATTAGCTTCTAGGGGACACCCATGTTGGGTAAGACAATAAAAAGGAAAACTGTCTGTTTTGAACAGCTTTTAACTTGGCCAAAGAGGACTGAAAATGAGCTGCAAGCAGTCTTACAGGCAGGTAAAACCAATCAGTTTTCAGTATGAGAGCATCAGTCCGAGTCTTTAGGATCAGGGAAAGTTGTTTATGTGAAGGAATTAGGAGCTGTGACCACTCTTGCGACCACCTACCTCAACAACCTCAGAAAAAAGCAATACTTGCTACAAATGTTGAGTCTGAAGACATTGAGTGGAACAGAACCATACACTTGACTTAGTGTTTGACTAATTTAGGACTTTTTTATTCTTAACCCTTTCTGTTGCTTCCCAAGTTCCTTCTACTGAGAAATTTCACAAACTGCAGCCTTAAAGACAAGATTTAAACTTAAGTACTGCAGAACTTTAAGGCCATTAGGTGTTGTGCCACGTCTTGCTTTTAGTCAAGCTGATGATCAAAGGCTTCGCCTCCTTACAAACGGAAACATCGACTGAGATGATTTTCTCTATAAGGATTCAAAGTACACAATTTAGTACCCTGACCTCAGGACACTTTGGAAAGGGTTCCAGGAATAGTGGAAATAGGACAACCTTCCATTTGACAGACATTTCATCTGTTAGAAAGTGTGAAAATGACACAAATAAGGCTGTAAGAGTTTTGATAAAATTACAGTATTTAATGCCTTGGGAATGAGAACAGAGTGGAATATTCTGCTGAGACTAAAGCTGAAAGGAAGGAAGAATCAGAGTTTATTTTTAAGTGGAGGTGGTGGTTTTCTTCCTTAACACCCTCCTTCCTCCCTGCCTTTGGATCGGACCAGAAGCTGGACCTGGAGCCGGAGCTGGAGCAGGACCTGTAGCCGGACCGCTGTTGTTGGCACGGCCGGACTTGACTTCATCAATAAAACTCTCTATGCCGGTGAACTTCTCCGTCAGGTCACCCAGGCGCTCTTTGAGGGCGTTGAACTCCTTGTAGAGGTCATCTAAGGCCTCAGACAGCGGCAGAATCCTAAACCACAAACCAGAGCAGGTCAAGAGCTTATTCCTTCATTCCAAAGTTCAGGAAACAAGGGAAAGTCACAACACAGATGACAGGAAGAGTTTGATAAAGCTCCTAATAGATAAAACTGATCAATTTTGCCAGCTTGGAGAAGCACAGTAAAAAGTATGGTAAACTGCATTAGGTGGTCAGATTATATTGGATGGTGATGAGAGCCAGAAATATTAACATATTTACATACGTTCTGGTAATACTGCTGCAAAGTTCATTGTTATGTTATGTTTGTGCCGATGAGCAGCAATAATGATAAAGACAACAACCCCCCAGATAATAGTAAAATAAATAAATAAATAATAATAACAATAGAAGCTAGGTGCAGGAAGCAAATGGGTGGAGCAAGATGCATGACTTGCCTCTTGGCCCAATCTAAATGTGGTTATTAAAATGGCTTGGCATGGAAAAAGCATGTCACACTTACCCTGCTTTATGTGTGTGTAATAAAAAAACAAAAAAACGTCCTCTTTTCGGGGCTAAACAAATAATAATAAATCTAATTTCCCCTTGGGGATCAATAAAGCATTTTTGAATTGAATTGAAACTGTCAGATAAAACAGCTAATTCATTCTCTGAAGTAAAATGATCCATTCTAGAGTAACGTCATAAGTTGCACAAGAATACATGAACAAAACCACTCAAAACTCTGACGAGGTTTGGAAAAAACAGGGACCAAATGTCTCTAGGATTTCAGTGAGAGAAAAGAACAGTTTCAGCAGTAAAGTTATTCATTACCATAATTTTTCCTGACAGCATTTTTGGTTTGGGAGATGCTAAAGTTTTCCACAATGGCCCAAAAACTGTCTGAAATAGGTTGTTTGCTAGACAAAACCATAAGCCTGAATTACATGCCACATTTAGCCCTAACTGGATGGAATACCAAACATAGAACAAAAGAAAGAAGAATATCTGCTGGTAAATTACAGATGATGGAAAAATACTGGACCTTCAAGTTATTTATTAAACTTTCTTTAAGTTACTTTTTTGGACTCATGGTGATTTGTACTGAAAAGTAGGTAAAAAAGTGGTATTGAGGTATGCTAAATATGTTCTTATTCATTAGCCTACTTTAAATGTTGAACGTTCAGGGATTAAATCGTTACTAACACATCTACAACGTCTCGCTAAAGTATTCATACCCTTTGAACATTTTCACATTTTGTCACGTTACATCCACTAACCTCAATATATTTTATTGTGACTTTATGACAAACTAGTGCATAACTGTGAGGATGGGCATTAAACAGAGAAGCAACCAAGAGGCTCATGGTCACTCTGATGGAGCAGCAGAGATCAGCAGCTCAGGCAGGAGAATTTGGACAACAAATTTTTTTACATTGCACAAATCCAACCTTGGACCACACTATGGAAGAACCCTGAACACACCATCCCCACAGTGAAACATAGAGGTGGCAGCGTCCTGCTGTGGTGGTGCTTTTCATCAGCAGAAAATGATACATAAAGAACAATCCTGGAGGAAAACCAGTTAGAGTCTGCAGCTGACTTGAGACAAGAGTGGAGGTTCACCTTCCAGCTGGACAATGACCCTGAACAGCAGTAGCTACGATGGAATGGTTTTAATCAAAGCAAATCTGTGTGTTGGAATGGCCAAGTCAAAGTTCACAGGTAAATCCAGTTGACAAGCTAGTCTCAAGCAATTCTTGAAAATTGATATTCATATATACCCTCTATCCAGTCAGACTGAGCTTGAGCTGTTTTGTAAAGATCAGGTTGTTAGATGTTTCGGTCTCTGGATGATCTGTTAGCAATGCACCCTAAAAGTCCTGCTGTCATGTTTTGTAGGTTGTAGTTGGGACCAATATGCAGACAGGAACTGAGGATGAGCACGGTGAAGGATATAATGAGCAGACAAAACCTACAAGTCTTGAACAGGGCGAATAGGACATGGAGAAACAGAGAGACAGAGAGAGAAACCTGCAGTATCACAAAGTAATCCAGCAAGGAACAATGAAAATCCAGGAGCCTAAATACTGAGGCAGGGGTGGAAAATGACAAAAGAACCAGATGAACTAATCAGAGGAGATGTGGAGTAGCTGTAGCAGAATGAAGGCAGGAAGGCTGAGGAAGGAAGTATAATAAACACAAAGGGAACTGAAATCAGATCTAAGAGAATAAACTAGAATGCAAAAAGGAAAGAAAACAAGAAGGAAACTAAACAAAACAGAATTAACTATTATGGAAACACCTTACTGACAATAATGAGCACAGAGAAATGAACTGAATATGGCACTACCTAAAGAATACACATAAACAAGGAATGGAAACACAGATGGAAACGAAAACCCAAACATCCAAGGATCCTAACACCTGCAGCTGGAATTGCAGTTCAAGATGGTTCTACAGAGTATTGATTTGGGAGGGCTGAATTTACATGTACACCACACTTTTCAGATTTTAATGTCATGTTAAAAATCATGAAATAATGATATTAAATCTCAACAAAATACAGCGGTGTTTGTGGTGGTAAAGTCTAAAAAACATAATAGACTGTTAAAGCTTTTGTGATGCACTGTATGCTGTTCATCCTAAATATTGTTCGTTTTTTGTGTGGTACATAAAGAGTAAAAATTAGTTCAATGATTCTATTTAGGTCGTGCTTAAAAAACAATCCACTTACTCGGGTATCTGCCTGGCTGAAACTCCCACAGACTGTAGTAGCGATAGATAAAGACAGACACACCCACTTGTAAGGATTATGATTATTGATTAATTAATATTTATCAAGAATTATAATTTAAAATCATAATTTGAGAAAAACAAAATTCATTTCTTAACCAAAAATCATTACTTACGAAATAGAAATCAGAGATGTCCTCTGGTGTTGTGATTATGGGTTCAAAGCTCATTAATAGTTACAAATTATTAACCAAAACCACAAACTGTCACTGTTTATTCAACCACTTCACCGAAGATGGAGGAACTTCAACCTTGTTTTGACAGATAAATCACTCTTGCACGAAATAAACACAAACGCTTCTCTTAATTAAATCTTCATATATATATATATATATATATATATGAAGATTTATTGAAGAGAAATAATCCTGATATACCATTATTCTGGTCCAGAAACCTTCACCTAACTAACAAGCAATGTTCTACACAAAGGGAATAAAAATGACTACCTAACAATAATAATAAAAGAAAAACATATAAGCGCATTTAGTGTCTATGAAGATCAAACCTGTAGTTTTATGGACAAAATGTGTAATTTGGGTTAAATGGAAAGAAATCCTCCTGTCATGTTGATGTCTCGATCGCAGTGATCAGCTGATGAAACGGTGGGGCCACGCCCCTTTAGCCACAACCAGCTGATCGCCCCAAATCTTGAACAAAGAGTCATAAAACTCTGAGGCAGGAACTCAGTGGAAAATCTCCAGCAATAAAACTGGAACAAAGAGTGATCAGGCGAGGCCCAGACTGCAGCTGCTTTGAATGAAAAACGTTTAAAAGTCCAACTTCTAACTCCTGGCTGATTTGAGATCAGCCGGACAAACATTAACCACGATTCAGCAGCGCTTGCATAAAATACTTCCATCAATATTGCGTGCAACAAGTTGATACCTTAGATTAACTACTGGTGATCCTACATCACCTTCACTATGCCTCATCCTGCCCAGACCTCTAAATGCACCAATCCGGTTTAATATGAAATGAACAAAATTACTTTGACATTGATTTCTTCTCTCCACCAGTTGAAGATGGATCAGGTCTGACGAAAAATGAGGAGAGGGGGACCATGCGTCCGTGATCAAATTAAGAAAAAAAAAAAACGAACGGTAACTTCTCATCTGTCCAGGAGGGGAAAAGATGAAGAACCGTTTAGTCGACTGAATAACAAGGAGGAATCTCATCTCCTTGGAAATAAAACCTCTGTAGGTTTTCACCTGCGCCGGGTGTCGGCGTGGTCTTCGATCGGCGAATAGATCTGCTGATTTTCATGTATCAGACAGATTTCCAGCTTTCAAGCTCTTCCAGGAATGGCCTTGTGGAGGAAGTTCGCCTGCGAGCTTTTGTCTCTCCAGATATGCGCCTCTGTTGCGCTGTCCTGTGAGACAGGTGGGAAATGGCCACAAAACTCTCCATCTCAGCCGGTTTATGCTTCCAGTGACGTCAGAGCTGCGACGTCTGTTGAGCTGCGCATGTCGAAATGTGCGCCCAAAATGGATGACCCCAACAGACTGCTTTTTTACTCAGGCTATCTGACATAGCCGTGCAGACACATAGCAGTTAATGTTTTAGTGTTTCCTTCATAAACTCCACTAACAAATTATATAAATGTTGAAATCTTTTATTTTATTTAACCTTTATTTAACCAGGTAACATCATGTTGAAATGAAGAAAGCAGCGTCAGTACAGTGAGCAGCACTAGAGCTGCAAGAGCTCCTGCTGTCATGGAGGTGGTGGACAGCAGCAGTAAGGAGTGAGAGTGGGAACCTTCAGGTACAATTTAAGAGCACAAAACACACCTGCAGGCTCCGCTTTTAGAAAACTTTGTGACTCACTCATATTGGTCTGAATACAACTAACTTTACAAGCATAGATTATTTAAAATGTTTCATTTTGCAGAGCAGCCAGAAGTACAGAGAGAGAGAGATGGGGAAAGGAAAGATAAGGACAGTGAAAGTCATTAAAGTCAAGAGAAGCCATTTGATTATTTTTCCCGCCCTGATTCCAAGGATTTGGGTTTATAGTTCAGTACCACCTAAATCAGACAACTCAACGAATAATTCCAAATCATTTGTTGTATGATACTATGATTGACTGTCCTATTAGTGAGTTTAAAAGGGTTTATACATAGCATAATGTAGGGAAACATAATTTCAGGTCATGTTATGTGAGTACATGATATTGTATCACAGCAGAAACATTTATTTCATAGGTATTCAGCTGATGATGTGTACAAACGTTGTGCTCAATTTAACTCAGTCTTAGTGCTTTGCCTTAATTGGCTGGTGGTGGCCTGCTGGGATGGTATCAATTTCCCGGCCTGGATTTTTGTCCCAGTCCACCCCTGGGGTTTTCTTTGGGCATTCCCTTGTTTCCAGTCCAGAAACATGCATGTTGCCCATGAAATGGGCAATTTTATAGACTTTATAGATGTTTGTCTTGTGTGTGTCTGTGTTGGCTCTGTTATGGGCTCCTGATTGCTGGGATAGGCTGCAGCAACAAACACAACCGAATAAAATGGTTCCTAATAATCATTACAAGTAGATCTTTTTATTTACTTAGTTTGGTTTACTTTCATAATTATTAGCCTGGGACAAGAAAACCGACTCTCTTAAAGTCGAAATGAGTTCTTCAATACTTAAATATTTGACTTCTAAACTGTAGTGACGTCCCAGAAACAGCAGGCCTCCACATGAAAATTCCCGCTTGCTTCTATTTTTAGGTTTAAATTGTAGTTTGATTTGCAGCTCTTTATGATGACACTGGCTGCAGAAAAAAGATGGAGACTTCCCTTTCAACCACAGGATAAACCAAATTCCTGTGGTGAATCTTGGCGTCTTGGCTTTTTTATTTAAGTAATTAAAAATAGTCTGCTCAAAATACACACAAGTACAAAACCCTGGAACAAATGTTTGGTATAAGGCCAACATTTTCTTACATGTTATTTATGTTTCTCTTATATGTTTCCCTAATTTAACCCTAAGTGCCTAAGTAGAAGGCAACTTGACATCTTTTGTTTCTTGAAAACATTTAGCGTCTCATCTAAAGGGCTTCTTCAGTTCTGGAGATGGTTGGAAGCAGTGGTGATTGCTCTAAGACTGCAAGGGAAGCTCAGCTTCCCCTAAAATGTCAAAAAATAAGTGATCAAATATATACTGTTGTGTGTACAAGTCATTGACTAAATATGCGCTACAACGCGCTCAACCTTTGTTCAGAATCAGCTTCTTTTCTTTGGTAACGACGCGGCTTTCCTCTCATTCATTCCCGCAGCTTCACAGTACTTTAAGCAGTGAGTTCAATAGCGAAGCAAAAATGCTGGCCTTGTCCTGCCCATCAGATGCTCAGCGTCTCTGCGGGTCTATGGGGCAGCGGGCTGGCCTTGGCTGGCCCCGATGCTCAGCTTCTGCATGATGATTGGATGATCTGTCTGAGGCTGAATCAGCGATCTTGAAATTGAGCTTCCCCTCCTTGAAAGACCAGCATCTGCCACTGGTTGGAAGTAACTGGCGTCTAAGCTGGAGTCAGAACAATGACACTGATAGGGCCATTAAGGTCACAAATGGGGCATTTAGGACACGGGGGTTACTGACCCAACCCTCTATTCAGTTCAATGTTTGGGTTGTCGTTGCCTGACTTTCCAAACATGTCCTTAATGATACCATCTAAGTTATTTTGGCCTCAAGTCTCAAGGTGTGAATTGCTGAAAAAGGCAAGTCAGGGCTGCAGAGTATAGATGAAATATTTTTTAGTGCAACGGGTAGGACTTTCAGATTATCCCAGGATTGTTGAGGGGTAGGGTTTTCTGCTGAGCATCGATGATTGGTGAACCCATTCTTGTAGTGTTCTGATCTGACTGATCTCACGTTATATTCCATTGTAAAGTCAATTGTGTATATATGTACATTTAAAAAAGATATTCTTTACTATTGAGAGTTACAGGGGTTGGACAATGAAACTGAAACACCTATCATTTTAGTGTGGGAGGTTTCATGGCTAAATTGGACCAGCCTGGTAGCCAGTCTTCATTGATTGCACATTGCACCAGTAAGAGCAGAGTGTGAAGGTTCAATTAGCAGGGTAAGAGCACAGTTTTTCTCAAAATATTGAAATGCACACAACATTAGGGGTGACCTACCAGAGTTCAAAAGAGGACAAATTGTTGGTGCACGTCTTGCTAGCGCATCTGTGACCAAGACAGCAAGTCTTTGTGTTGTATCAAGAGCCACGGTATCCAGGGTAATGTCAGCATACCACCAAGAAGGACGAACCACAACCAACAGGATTAACTGTGGACACAAGAGGAAGCTGTCTGAAAGGGATGTTCGGGTGCTAACCCGGATTGTATCCAAAAAACATAAAACCACAGCTGCCCAAATCACAGCAGAATTAAATGTGCACCTCAACTCTCCACCAGAACTGTCCGTCGGGAGCTCCACAGGTCAATATACACGGCCGGGCTGCTATAGCCAAACCTTTGGTCACTCGTGCCAATGCCAAACATCGGTTTCAATGGTGCAAGGAGCGCAAATTTTGGGCTGTGGACAATGTGAAACATGTATTGTTCTCTGATGAGTCCACCTTTACTGTTTTCCCCACATCCAGGAGAGTTACAGTGTGGAGAAGCCCCAAAGATGCGTACCACCCTGACTGTTGCATGCCCAGAGTGAAGCATGGGGGTGGATCAGTGATAAATGGACTGAATTTATATAGCACCTTTCCAGTCATACAAAGCACTTTACACTAGAGCCACATTCACCCAATCGCACTCACTAACGCTCACACATTTATACACCGATACACAGATCGGTAGGCAACTTGAGGTTAAGTGCCTTGCCCAGGGGCACATCCACATACAGCAGGGGGAAGCTGGAATCGAACCCACAACCTTCCAATTGCAAGACGACTACTCTTCCTACTGAGCCACAGTCGCCTCCCATGATGGTTTGGGCTGCCATATCATGGCATTCCCTTGGCCCAATACTTGTGCTAGATGGGCGCGTCACTGCCAAGGACTACCGAACCATTCTTGAGGACCAAGTGCATCCAATGGTTCAAACATTGTATCCTGAAGGCGGTGCCGTGTATCAGGATGACAATGCACCAATACACACAGCAAGACTGGTGAAAGATTGGTTTGATGAACATGAAAGTGAAGTTGAACATCTCCCATGGCCTGCACAGTCACCAGATCTAAATATTATTGAGCCACTTTGGGGTGTTTTGGAGGAGCGAGTCAGGAAACGTTTTCCTCCACCAGTATCACGTAGTGACCTGGCCACTATCCTGCAAGAAGAATGGCTTAAAATCCCTCTGACCACTGTGCAGGACTTGTATATGTCATTCCCAAGACGAATCGATGCCGTATTGGCCGCAAAAGGAGGCCCTACATCATACTACTAAATTATTGTGGTCTAAAACCAGGTGTTTCAGTTTCATTGTCCAACCCCTGTAAGTGTACTGGAGTCAAATTCTTCGTTTGTCTGTATAAACTTGGCAATAGAGCAGATTCTGATTCTGACTTCCGCTCACCCGCCAAATTTAAGACCCGTTTGTTGTTTCCAATTTATACAACATTCATATTTTAGTGTAGTTTTTCTGATTGAAAATGGACCAAAAGAAGAGGGCATATGATAGGTGGACTGACGATGAGGTCCAGGACAATGTGGTACAACACCACAAGCAAAAAAGCCAGCTCTCCATCTTATTTTGTAAACAAATGGCGGAATACAGGCTTCTCGCTTGGGTTTTGTTTGTTCTTATTACCGCCACCTGATGGACTGGAGGTACAGTGCAGTTTTCTTCGTAAGTTCCTCAAACCTCACTAGTCTAATTTAAATACATTTTCTACACCGTTTCAGAGCAGTGGAAACAGAAAGCACACAAATAACATAGGATTCCTTTTACTCAGGTAAGAAAAGTCCCTGGGATTTAAATCCCGCAACATTCGGTGGAAAGCGGGCTTTTGTTTCTTACCTGCCGTAATCCGGCAGCAAAGACTGATGGTCGTTCTGCAAGAGACCTTTCATCTGGTTCAGGATGTCAAACCTCCAGTCATCCAAAACTTGAGTCAGGTTGGCCACGCCTCGCATGCTGACCCGCTCAGCTATACAGGACAATTTCACATGTTAATCTTTTTAAACATTTTGAGTATATTTTGGGTATCTCTTTTAATTTCAATAAATCGAAATTTGGTAAACTAAATTTAATCCTGTCAGTCATAAATGGATTCTCAAAATCAGACCTCAGAGAACTCAAAACCTTTAACATAAAGTATAAAATGGTTTGTCATACACAACCAGAACCTATTTTGCAAATGACAAATACTTCCCAGTTAACTGAATGAGTCACACATCAATAATCTTATCTTTGTTTCACTTTTTTAGTAGACCTTCCACATACTTTCAGGACAACTTCAGGACTTTCAGGACAACCCAAAGGTTTGGGGGAATTAAAGTAAATATTTGAGCCTGTATGTATAATTGTAACCCATTGTGGATTAGATAAAATCAGCATTTCATTTTAAACCTGAACGTTAAACCTGTACAGATAGAGAGTAAACTAAAGGTGCTAACCTCCATCCCTGTAGTTCCATTCATCGTTGGTCTTGGAAGTTGGGCGGCGCCTCTGGGCCGTCACCAGCACTGTGACCACGGCCAGTACCAGCAGCAGCACGCTGAGTTTGAAGGTCATTATGAGGTCAGCACCTAAAGGGAGAGACTAGATGTGTGTTAATGAAATAGAAACCTTATTCTGTGTTTCTGTCGGCTTGACTAATTTTTGACCACTGTTTGACCACTCTTCTTGGGATAATTGGTATAATTCATTTAAATTGGATGTCTGGCACAGATCTGACTCTAAGCATAGTATTCACACCTCTTCAACAGAGTTGAGGTCAGAGGTTAATTCAAGAGCTTAACATTGGCCTGTTTTATCCAATCCAAAAGCAGTTTAATGTGTGTTCAGGATGATCGTCCTGTTGAGTCCAAATGTCAACAGTCTTGCTCTTTATTTGAGAAAAAGACTTTAGAAGGAGCTCTCCTTCGTCTTTTTTGCATCCAATTTGTGCAGTGCATCAATAACCCTGGCAGGAAAACTGTCCCACAGCATGATGCTATCACCAACATGCTTGACAATTGGTACTATGTTCTTAGCTTGAATCCTGCAAGGCTATGTCTTGCTACAGAGGCCAAATAACTTGATCTTCTGACCATGAAACATTAGTCCAGAAGACATTTGGCTTGTTCTTGTGGGCATCCTGTGATTTTAGTTCAGCTTAAAGGTGTTAACTTTTGAGCAAATGCTACTTTCTTGGTCAGTTCAACTGGTTTCACTGTGGACAGTAACTTGGGTCTTCCAGTGGTTCCCAGTTCATCACAGGCTCAAGGATTGGCGGTTTCTGGGTTGTTGCTAAGTATCCTCACCACTTCCCTTTCTTCTGGGTGGGACAGTTTGGGTCTTCTTCCAGACCATGGAAAAGTGGTGACATATCAAAACAACTTTAACTGACTGTGCTTGTTTCAACTTTTAGTCTTGAAATTTGAAGTTGTTTAGAAATGGGTTGAAAAAAACAACTGCATTTCTCCTCCTTAAATATTCAAGGAAATCAACAGAAAATGATAAAGTTACTGAAAGTATATTTAAGCATTAAAAATCTACCTCAGTCTCATAAAATATATCATCTACTATCTTTATCAAAAGTCAATTTGAGGAATGCTTACATATTTTACTTCTAAATTAGAATTTTTAGTAAAACTTAATTGCTCCACTGGCTGATTCCAGGAGTAATTGGAAGAAACGTTTTAATGAAGA
Organism: Girardinichthys multiradiatus; assembly: GCF_021462225.1. Lineage (NCBI taxonomy): Eukaryota > Metazoa > Chordata > Actinopteri > Cyprinodontiformes > Goodeidae > Girardinichthys > Girardinichthys multiradiatus. The sequence goes on along the minus strand of NC_061818.1, from coordinate 37,853,335 downwards.
TTGAGGTGCAGTTACACTAAATCCATACTTTTGATGTTTCTACGTGCTTCGAATCATCATCAGCACACATCAGTATGTTTTCTGCTTTGTTTTGTTGATTTAGGCAACATTTAGAAACTGATCTTTGTACCCAACTACTTCAGTCAGGTGTCTGTGGGGATTTACACTGCTTGAGGGAGTCTGTGTGGCTACAAAGCCAAGGAAAATACATTTAATTTCTTGTTCTACACACTTCAGAGGCTTTCAGAGGTTAAAAAAGAGGCAGCAGCCCTGGGGCTGAAAAACTCCCAGCTCCTGGACTCAGTTCACATTATGGAACGCCAGTCAGGGAACCTGAACTGATTGGAAATTTCAGAAATGAGATGCAGTGGCCTGTTGAAGTAAAACTGTACCTTCATCTCTGTGTTTCTTCTGGATGGTCCAACAATAATACACAGAAGCCGCAGCAGACTCTACAGAGCTGTATGTTAAATAATGTGTGTGTGTTAAATAAACTCATGTGTTTGAGAGGTGAATCCACTGTAGCTGCAGCAAAGAAATGACCAGGTAAAGACATTTCTAAGAATAATATAGAGCAAAATCCTGGCAAAATCTCGAAAACAGATTCCAGAGATAGCATGAAAATAAGACACATGGTGGGACTGGTTAACGAACAGTGTCAGTAACAGTTTTGCTCAAGGGGGAAAAATGGATCTTCCGCCTGCTGCACAGTTGACTTTATTAATGTAATTTCACGACAAGCTGTATCTGGTTTAGGCAGTTAGAGACAATGATAAAGAGACAGAGAGGAGAAAGAGGAGAAAAACAGACCAGAAATGGCAAAAATAATCCAAACAATAAAAATTATTAAAGGAAGAAAAACAAACAGAGGAAAACAACATTATTGACATGATGTTTAGGTTTTGAGCTTGGTTTATTTTCTCTTCCCAGTCTATTTCTTTTACTAAACACTTTTCAGCAGTGCCTCAGCTTCCTGCTCTCCCTTAGCTGTTCCTCATCCAGTAATTACTTTACCGTTGTTGTATTCTAGTAATCAAGGCATGAGTACTTCTCGCTTCAGTCAGTCATTGTCAAATGTTCTGATGTGGTCAGCCTGTTTCCCAGTTGTGTTTCTGTTTTCTTTGGTGCTGTTTCCCCTATTAAAATCCTTATTCACCCACAGTCGTGGCAAATGTAATACATAGTTCCATCCAGATGTTTTATGCTCTTTATATGTGCATGTAATGGAGCGATTGTGCCTGCTACCACTTATGCATGTATGTGTGTGTGTGTGTGTGTGTGTGTGTGTGTGTGTGTGTGTGTGTGTGTGTGTGTGTGTGTGTGTGTGTGTGTGTAAATGTGTTTATCAGAGGTTGTCTGTAGTAAAATTGTAGGAGAAGCCAAAGAGGGAGTGAAAAGCACCCCCAGCAAACCCCAGAGTGATACCCCCCAAGCCAAAAGTCACGGACAAAAACAAAAAAGCCATCCAAAGACTCAGTATGAACCAAAAAGTGGACAAGGGCCAACAAGAGCTGGCTGAGTCCCATGGGACAGTCTCATGCCACCCCCTCCACCTACAGCATTCCTGCTGCCTAAAGCCAAGAGAAAGACCCCACCAAGGTCCTGCGGCCAGAACCAAGAACCAGCAAAGAACCAAACAAACGCAACTCGTCCTGTTGACCACAAAACTCCACAATGCCAACAACACCAGCAAAGACCAGCATCGAATGGATCAGCAGTCCCCACACAACCCAGTGCCCAGTGCATCCCACATCCTGCACCACAACACCAGGCAAGAGACACCTACTCCACCAATGCTTCGCATGTGGCCACCACCCTCAGCTACATTGCCGCCCTACCCAGAGCAGGTCCCCCCAGGCACAGTCACTTAATACATCCAGACGAGTTCTTTCACAAATGATGCAAATTGCATTGATTGAGTTTGACACCTGTGGTTTAGATCAAAGCAGATTCGTATGAGAATGGCCTAATCAAAATCCAGACCAAAATCTTAACTGTGGCAAGACTTGGAAACTGATTCTTACAGCTGTTCTCCATCCATCCTGAATGAGCTTGAACTGTTTTGCAAAGAAGAATGGACTGCAAGGCTGTAAGTCCGCAGGAGACAAACACCAAAGGTTTTGCAGCTGTAATAGCATTGAAAGGTGTTTCAACCAAGTATTAACTCAGGCAGACCAAGTACGAATACACACCAGATATTTCAGATTATATCTGTAAACATTCTTAAAAACCGTGGAGACATTTCCTTGCACTTCACAGTTAAGCATCACTTTGTGGTGGTCTGTCATTCTAAGTCATTGTAAAATACTCAAAACTTTTGTTTGTAACAAGACAAAATGTGGAACAAGTTCAGTACTTTGACACTTTCGCAAGCCAACATAAGTCCTCAAATACAAACACAACCATAAATATTCAGGCCCCAAAAACATGTTCCTGCCTCCATCATGAGCAACATAAAAATCAGATTAGCTGTAAGCAGCTTCGATGAAATCATAAGAATTACAAAAATCCTTTGAGGTTTTCAATATTTTGAATGCTTTTAAATTCTTGAACTCATGCTTTCATGCAGTCCAACCTCCCACCACCAATGGTTCAGCAATCTACAAAATATTGAAATCATTGATCAGTACCTTTTGTTCTGCAGCTTCTCTACTGTGAGGCTTCCAGTTTGCTCCAACAGAAGTCAGTGATGGGCGTGCAGGAGGTGCAGAAAGAGCTAGAAAAAGACCGGCAGAGGAGAGACACACAACCCTGCAGCTTGCAAATATGCATGCTCTTGCAAATACATACACACTCACACACACCAAAATGTAAACTTTCACTTCAAGCACACTCACACGGCATGTACCCGTTCCCCCATCATTATGGAGGCCCGATGGTCAGCAGTGTGGTTTGGGTCAGAGGCAAACCTCCAGCACCTTGGTTTGTTTTATTTTCATGTGTGTGTATGTGTGTGTGTATACGTTCTTCTTTTGTATAAACCTTTGAATGAGGTCAAGTCATTCATGATTAACTCATGAGATCATATTTGCGGAGCTTACCAGTCTGTTCTTGTGCTCTGTTGTTAGAGAAAATAAGATGAAAACAGGAAGATTAAAACTGTGTGGATAATGACCATTTCCCACTGAAAAACCAAACACAGCAAAGATATCAAATAATACAGGCAGAATGACTTCCATTAAGCTGAGAGCAATGGAAATAACAGGCCTCACAAGAGCTGGCTCAGAAAAACTGCTTTACTGAACAGGAATCAGAGCTGCTGCTGAAGCTGGAAGACCAAACATTTACTCCAACACAGCTGGAGAAACTCAGAAAAGTACAAAAGCTGAGAAGAACAATGTCTGACAAAGGATGTATGAAAACTAGGGAGTACATCGGAGAAATAATTGATAGATGGGTTCATTTATAAAAAATTTATTTGTTTAGTGAGGAGGCAGAAAGCTAGACTAATAGAAAGGACATTCAGTGGCCTGCAAATTATTCATAACACTTGAACTTTTTAAAATGTTGTCATGTTACAACTAGAGCTGCAGAATATGTTGAATAGCAGTCATCATTACAATACCCATGTCTGCAATATTGCATTTACAAAGGACTGTTTAGATGCATTTTGTGGTCAAATATTTTATTTAAATTACCCAACAGCACAATTTGTATTCCAGTAACATGTTTGACCTGTTGGATGGACCTCCACTCCCATCAATGCTCACAGTGGAAGTATATTTTTATAAAGCTGTAGATTTGGATTGACTGCAACTGACATGGTCATCACAATATTTAGTAGCTGTATGTTAATGTTTGCCTGATATCATGCAGCCCTAGTTACAACTGCAAACTTCAAAGTAATTCGTTTTGTTTTTATATGATAGAATAATGCAGAGTTGTCCATAATTAGGAACTAGAAGGACAATTAAACATGTTTTTAAATTTTTTTAATTAAAAATCTGACCTACTCGATAGAGCAGCCTCACCATATATGGAAGCTATTTCCTTCAAAGTAGCTATGCTGGGTTCAGTTCCTGGTCTCAGGCCTTTACTGCATGTCTTTCCCTTCTCTCTCTGACCTTCTGTCAGACTAATGATGAATAAAGGCAATTAATGTTACAAAATCTTTAAATAATCTGAATCAACATTAGCTGTAATTACAGCTGCATGACTTTTAGGAGGTATGTCTCCACCAGCTTTGAACGTCAAGAGACTGAACTATTATCCAATTGTTCTTTGCAAATAACTCGGAGTGGATGGAGAGCATCTGCTGCCACAGATTCTCAGTTTGATTTAAGTCTGGACTTTGACTGGGCCATTCTAACATAAGAGTAATATGTTTCCAGTATTCAAGTACCACCATACTGTGAAGAAAAGCTCTAACTGCTCTGCAGCAGGAATTTGATTTTTTTTTTTCTGTTTGTTGTGTTTTGTCACAACAGAAAAAGAATAGAAGTAATAACTATAGAAAGACAGAGGTATTTCACCAACCATGGCCTCAAAATCCAATATGGCCGATATTCTTTTAAAACACTGTCATAGCTGTGGTGATAAACTGTTTATTTTCTGTTTTGGGAGTTTCATCTCTGGGTTGTATCTGTTTAAATCAAAAATACAGGTCCTTCTCAAAATATTAGAATATTGTGATAAAGTTCATTATTTTCCATAATGTCATGATGAAAATTTAACATTCATATGTTTTAGATTCATTGCACACTAACTGAAATATTTCAGGTCTTTTATTGTCTTAATACGGATGATTTTGGCATACAGCTCATGAAAACCCAAAATTCCTATCTCACAAAATTAGCATATTTCATCCGACCAAAAAAAGAAAAGTGTTTTTAATACAAAAAACGTCAACCTTCAAATAATCATGTACAGTTATGCACTCAATACTTGGTCGGGAATCCTTTGGCAGAAATGACTGCTTCAATGCGGCGTGGCATGGAGGCAATCAGCCTGTGGCACTGCTGAGGTCTTATGGAGGCCCAGGATGCTTCGATAGCGGCCTTTAGCTCATCCAGAGTGTTGGGTCTTGAGTCTCTCAACGTTCTCTTCACAATATCCCACAGATTCTCTATGGGGTTCAGGTCAGGAGAGTTGGCAGGCCAATTGAGCACAGTGATACCATGGTCAGTAAACCATTTACCAGTGGTTTTGGCACTGTGAGCAGGTGCCAGGTCGTGCTGAAAAATGAAATCTTCATCTCCATAAAGCTTTTCAGCAGATGGAAGCATGAAGTGCTCCAAAATCTCCTGATAGCTAGCTGCATTGACCCTGCCCTTGATAAAACACAGTGGACCAACACCAGCAGCTGACACGGCACCCCAGACCATCACTGACTGTGGGTACTTGACACTGGACTTCTGGCATTTTGGCATTTCCTTCTCCCCAGTCTTCCTCCAGACTCTGGCACCTTGATTTCCGAATGACATACAGAATTTGCTTTCATCCGAAAAAAGTACTTTGGACCACTGAGCAACAGTCCAGTGCTGCTTCTCTGTAGCCCAGGTCAGGCGCTTCTGCTGCTGTTTCTGGTTCAAAAGTGGCTTGACCTGGGGAATGCGGCACCTGTAGCCCATTTCCTGCACACGCCTGTGCACGGTGGCTCTGGATGTTTCTACTCCAGACTCAGTCCACTGCTTCCGCAGGTCCCCCAAGGTCTGGAATCGGCCCTTCTCCACAATCTTCCTCAGGGTCTGGTCACCTCTTCTCGTTGTGCAGTGTTTTCTGCCACACTTTTTCCTTCCCACAGACTTCCCACTGAGGTGCCTTGATACAGCACTCTGGGAACAGCCTATTTGTTCAGAAATTTCTTTCTGTGTCTTACCCTCTTGCTTGAGGGTGTCAATAGTGGCCTTCTGGACAGCAGTCAGGTCGGCAGTCTTACCCATGATTGGGGTTTTGAGTGATGAACCAGGCTGGGAGTTTTAAAAGTCTCAGGAATCTTTTGCAGGTGTTTAGAGTTAACTCGTTGATTCAGATGATTAGGTTCATAGCTCGTTTAGAGACCCTTTTAATGATATGCTAATTTTGTGAGATAGGAATTTTGGGTTTTCATGAGCTGTATGCCAAAATCATCCGTATTAAGACAATAAAAGACCTGAAATATTTCTGTTAGTGTGCAATGAATCTAAAATATATGAATGTTAAATTTTCATCATTACATTATGGAAAATAATTAACTTTATCACAATATGCTAATATTTTGAGAAGGACCTGTAAATGTGTCTGAATCACTTATCTCATTGACATTTTATGCTTATTAACTCAACACTCCAGGTTATTTGCTCCATAGTTATTTACATTGGAAATTGCTTGGCCAGAAATCTTAAACCTCCCATTGTATCTCCGGCGGCATTATTAAAAATGTAACTGTCAAAAAGAGCCTAACATCTGATTGGTTAACCTGCACAGCAACTCAACTGTACACCAATCACTTCGTCGACAGCAGTGTTTATCCCGCCCACTCACATTGATGGATAAGGTTGACCAATGAAATAAATTCACAATATGCGGTAGCATAGGACTATTAACGGGTAAAATAAAGTATATAGTTAAATATGCTTTTGAAATACAAAGCAAAACGGGGTTGGACCTGCAAGACAGTTATCTTACGTGATTGGTTGTCGCCGACGCCTGTCAACTCTTCTCTTTCAGGTCTACGTCGTTGCTAGGTAACAGCTCCTATACCTTCCGCCCCGTCTGCTGAATAGAAGCTAGCATAAATGCTATGATAAACAGCTACGGTTTACACAGTAAAACGAGCAGTTTATGCTTTAAAAAGCTGCTTGTTGGAAGCCATGGCAGCGATTAAAGATGGAGAGTACACGGCGACCATCTACAGACTGGTGAGAATTTCGCTGTTTGGGTAGAACTTACCTTCTCGGCTCAAAGGCTACGTTAGCAGCGACAGAGCTAGACCAAACCTCGTTTAAATTTGTACCAAATTTAGCGCAAGTCGGTTATTAAAAAAGAAAAACACAACTTGGTCACTTTTCTTCTTAATCATAACTATTATGTCTGTAATTCGGCTTTACAAATGTAAATGAAAGATGTTCCACTGCAGAGGCTTGACGCAAATTGGATGATGATGATGATGATTATTTAACTTAATCCAACCAAATGTGTATCTGTCATTAATTTAATAGCATGTTATAAAAATTTGTCGATAGACATTAGACCACAAACTCATCTCAGTTTATTTTATTTGTTTCAGATTAAAGACGGCCAATATGTGGAGGCAATTCACATTCTCAACGGCCAACTTCAGAAACACACAACAGTAAGGGGCTCAGTGATCCTGGGAAAGTGCCAACAGATTTATGGGAGCGATGTGAAAACAAAATAATTACAAACCCAGTTAATTGTTCTACATGTTTCTTTTCTTTGTGTCAATAAATAATACATCAGTTTGCCTGACCCAAGTTGCGCAAACAGGGTAAACAACTATGTGTTGAAAATAAGTTCAGAAATCTTCATCTGGTTAAGGTTTTATGGTAGTTTTCAGAATCTTTAACTTGACATGGAGTAGGGATTCAGGATTAGAAATACTAATCATAGGATATTAAAGTGGTTGAACGTTTCAAGAAATCCATGAAATTTTGTTGTCAGAAACAATGTGAAAGTTTTATTTTTCAGGATTAATAAACTAGCCAAAAGAAACAAGATAAATTATGAGACAAAAAAGAAACATTTATATTTGAGGTTGATGTTCTATTTTAGATGTTTCACATAACAATATTTTTTAAATATCATAAAATAGTGCATGATTAGATGTTGAAGATCCGCACCTTATCTCGAAGGCTAACTCCTGACACCCTACAGAGGACGCCCATTTCAGCCACTTACATCCAGAATCTCGTTCAATAATGATCCATGTCTCATGACGATAGATGCTGGCTGTAAAGTAGACAGACTAGTAAATTGAAAGCTTCATCTTCAAATTAGATGGGGGTTTTTCACACTTAGCTGCTGTGAGGTCATTGGAAGGCTGTTCCAAAGGTGAGGGCTATGATAAAGGAATTACACCTAAGTTTTAGTTTTCATTTCAGCAGAAGACCTGAAGGCTCTGAATGGCTTGTAAGGGCAAAGCTAATCAGATAAAACCTTTTTTAAAAGCACCCTAAAATTATTTTTAAAATGCACCAATGAAGAAACTTTAAAATCACTGATGTGAGCTCTCTTTCTGGACTGTAGTATAGCTATGCTCCTCTTAGAAGGCAGAGCGTTACAGTCGTCAGTCTGGCAGGTTGTAAAAGCATGTATTGCATTGTGCATCTCTGCAATGGACTGAGAGAAACAGCATCGAACTCTGGCAGTGTAATTTAGAGGATAAAACACATTGCTATATTTTTACTGTGATGTAAGAAATTCAGATGTGGATCAAATATAACACATCTGTGAGTTTCTCTCTGAAGGTCTGTCCCTTCAAATAAAATCCTGTGTTATTTAGGATTATTTAGCTTCCATTGTGTTGTTTCATGTTATAAATGTTTAGTAAATGCCTGAACATGTACAAATAAAGCAAAGTAGCTAGCTGTTTTTCCCATCAGGTGATTTTCTGAGTAATTCAGAGTTTTTGTGAATCTCAGTCCAGGGCGGCGCTGTCTCTGCTGGGTTTCTGCTATTATCACATCCAGGACTTCAGCAGCGCTGCAGAGTGCTATGAGCAGCTCACCCAGCTGCACCCGGAGGTGGAGGAATATAAGCTGTACTACGCCCAGTCTCTGTACAAAGCTGGGGCTTATCCTGAAGCCACCAAAGCCTCTTTAGTCCTTGACAACCCCAGCAGCCACACCAAGGTACAACGTGTGACCATTTCTGATGTTTGGTTATTGGAAAGTTCTGAACTGGCGATCCCAATTTTGACCAAATCCAATTCCTTTAAGAACTGTAATAAAAGAAGAGCACACAGAATATTATGTTCAGGTCTTCCTGCCAAGAGCAGTCATTATTTATGTTGCCTAGACATAGAAAGTTCCTTTATGGACGAAGTGAATAAACTTAAAGTGCAACATAACAATATAACATTTAAACAACTGAGTTCCGGCACAAGGGCCGTTTGAAGTTTGTTTTATTTTTTAAAACTGTTTTTTTTTTTCTAGTTAATGCATAAAATTCAACGGTTAAATAGAAAAACCTAACTTATTCTAACTCATTTACGATTTTTTTTCATTTACAGATTTCGTCTTCCTACAGCTTTTAAATGTCTTTCTGTTATTTGTTGGTCTGTTTGTCATAAAAGTTGGCCAATAGGAAAGAAATCTTCCTGTAAAACTTTTTTGATATAAACCTAACATTTATACTGTGTGCCATCAGTAATGATCTTACTAAAGAATTTGTTTTGAATGGTATAATTATCAGTGTTTAATGTTACATCAGGACTGTGATCAGGTCTCTCCCACATAGCTGGCTGTTCTACCTCAGCTCAGCGTGCCCTAAAAACTGGGTCTGGGTTACAGTTGGCATCTTCTGGAAATTCAAATAAGCATCATAGGAAAAAACATGTTTTACTAGACATGTTTCCCTCACTGCTATATCAACATTATTACCTATAAATACATCTGTACTGATTTTTAAGTTATGGTACAAAGTGTAATAATACATTTAATGCTGAATGGCTCTTTAAGTTTGACAGAGGTGGAAAGATGAGAAGGATAAACCAGAGCCCTCCTGGTTTCTGCTTTATGTCTCGCTCTCTTGACGCCTGAATGAATCTCAGATATATTTAGCCATGTTGTAGAAAAATAGTCCCCTTTTATTAACTTCTTACATTCCTGTGCTTCCTCTGGCTTCATTTTAAACACCTCACTGATGCTGCAAATATGTCACTTTGAGTCTCTTCCCTCAGTAACAGCGTCCACACCAAAGAGTGTTGTTGTCGGAGCGATCTGGTGCGTTCACTGTTTGGAAAAAGATTGGATTTTTGAAATTCTGACTGGCCTAACAGCAGTCAGCACCAGCTGAACAGAAAACCGGCCCATATGGTCTAACTACTGATTTCTTAGTATTACTTTGTTTCTTTACAGGTTTTTCTTCCTCTTTCTGTGTAATAATGAACGAACCAAGTCTGTATGGTTATAATTGCATGTTAAGTAGTTCTGTCTTTGATTTCTCCTGTTTTTAAACCAGATGGTGAAGCTGCAGGCATGTATCAAATTTTGTGAGGAAGATTATTCTGCTGCCAAGGTGAAGAGTTTGTTTTCACATTAAACCGTCAGCCCAGTATAACCATTTTTAGTCATTCTCCTTCCATCCACGGAGACTGAGTCTCTTTCTCTGGTTGTTTATATTGACAGTTGCTGTTGGAGCAGCTGCCACAGGATGACCCAGACTACGTCTACAACATGGGCTGTTTGCTCTACCAGGACGGCAAGTATGAGGACGCCTGCAAGAAGTTCATGACAGCCATGCAGATGTTGGGATACGTCCCAGGTAATCAGCCGAGCGCGCAGAACCAAACCTTAGTGTGCTGTAGAGGCTCGTTTTTCCACAGGAAACTTCCTGAATGACAATAGAAAAGCCATCAAACATTAGGCGACAGCTTTGCTGTTCAAAAGTCAGAAATGTAAAACTTTTTTCAATGGTAGTTCTTATTTCCTTCACTCTGGATTAATGCAGGACTAGTTTAATTGTCACTTCATTACTAATAAATAAATTAATAAATCTCCTAAACATCACTCCATCCTTGTTCACGTTGGTTCTTTGTGTCAGCGTTGTCCTACAACATCGCCCTGACCTACTACAGCCTGAAGAACTACCCGCAGGCCATGAAACACATCACAGAGATCATAGACCGAGGAATGAGGGAACATCCAGGTTTAAACATACTTAAACTCAGATTTACTTTGCTTTCTGTCCATTCTAAACTTTGTCAGTTGTTTGACTGGAATATTTTGTTTGTGCACCAGAGCTGGACGTTGGGGTGAACACAGAAGGCATTGATGTTCACAGCGTGGGGAACACTCTGGTCCTGCATCAGTCTGCTCTGATCGAAGCCTTTAACCTCAAAGCAGCCATTGAATATCAGATGAAGAATGGTAAGAACCTGAATTCATTTAGGGTGAAAACATGTGACTAAGCAAGGCCCAGTTACTGACATCAAGGTTCACCAAGATTTAAAAATGTTACAGATTGGGGCATAGACTAGTACAGTGCTGCCCCTCTCCCACCAGTCGCTGCACCCTATCAGTCAGCTGGCTGAAAGAAAGCTACAATCTCAGATATGGAGAAAAAAACAGGTTTTAGGAAGCCTCCTGCCAGTCTGAGGCGGAACAGACTTGTCTGAGTAACGGTAAAGTTTGCTTTTTATGCAGCCAAACTGTTGATAATTTCTGTGAACACTCGTGGCAGTGCTTTCACATCAAAGAAAGATTTTCTTGTCCTGAATGAAGTTTTCACACGTGGTTTGAAAGGTCCATCCTGTAATGAAACGCTCTGACATGCTTGGTGTTCTCTCTCCTTGTTGTTTCATGTGGATTCCTGCAGTGAAAGCAGCTCAGGAGGCTTTGACAGACATGCCCCCGAGATCAGAGGAGGTAACCATCATCACCCATCTCCTTCTGCTTCTCTCAGAGTTCATGTGGTTCAGTTCTAATCCAAGGCTGTTTGGACTTGTTCCTCCAACAGCTCAATATAAGATCAGATACATGGGAGGGAAGGCTTACATGGTGGCAGTAATGATCATTTCATTTGCTTGTCATGCTCCTATTAAGATAAATGTAGTGCTTTGCTTCACCCAGTGATGCTGCTGAGAAATGACTTGTCCAATACTGCCTCCTGGTGGTAGCGTTGGATATTTAAAGGAAAGCCTCAAAAGTCTTAAATCAGTAATTTTATAAAACATAATCTGTCACATGAGCAGAAACATGAACGTGGGGCGATGTGGCAGCCCATGTACAGATTATACTGCGGTATACTGTTAGTCTCTACAGGTTGTTTAATTCTGACCGTAGGGCCTTTGCTGCATGTCTTTTTTTCCTCACTGCCCATTTCCTGTCTGATTACTGTGAATAAAAGCCACTAGTGCCACAGAATTTAAATGAATGTGGTGCTGCTCTGTGAAACATGCATGTTGTTTGCCAGGAGCTGGACCCAGTGACGCTACACAACCAGGCTCTGGTGAATATGGACTTGAGGCCTTCAGAGGGCTTTGAGAAGATGGCATTTCTCCTTCAGCAGCCCTCTTTCCCACGAGTCACCTTTGGAAATCTGCTGCTGCTCTACTGCAAACACGAGGTACAGAGAAATCCAACAAAGAAGTCATTCCTTCAGTTTATTAGTCTTTTATGTTTTTACAGTCAGTGTGAAACCAGATTTATTCCATACAGTCATATACTCCCAGCTTTTACTTCTGTTCAATTTGATGACTACAGCTTACTGCTACTAAAAAAAACCAAAATTCAGTCCCTCAGAAAATGTGTGTATTACATTAAAGCAATAAAAAAGGATTTTCAATCCAAAAATGTGACCCTGCTGTAATCTGTGTCCATGTACTACACAGTATGTGCACTCATTAGTTGGTTTGGGATCCTTTTGCGTAGATTACTGCATCAGTGTGATGCGGCAGGAAGGAGATCAGCCTGTGGTTCTGCTGAGGTGTTCAGGAAGCTCAGGTTGCTCCAATAGCGGCCTTCACGTCATCTGCATTGTTGGCTCTGGTGTCTTTCATCTTCCTCTCGACATCAGCCCCTAGACTCTCTGTGGGGTTCAGGTCAGACAGGTTTGCTGGTTATTATGGTGAATAAATCACCTTTTGGTACCTTTGACGGGGTGGGCCGGTACTTTAGGAGAAGAAAGTTTACTAATTTAAAATGATGAAGAGACAAAGATTATGTTAATTTATAATTGTCTGTTCCCTGTAAGGATTATGATTATTGATTAATTAATATTCATCAAGAATTATAATTTAAAATCATAATTTGAAAAAAAAATGTATTTCTTCACCAAAAATCATTACTTATGAATAGAAATCAGAGATGTCCTCTGGTGTTGTGATTATGGGTTCAAAGCTCTTTAATAATTACAAATTATTAACCAAGCCACCAACTGTCACTGTTTATTCAACCGCTTCACCGAAGGTGGGGGAACTTCGACTTTGTTTTGACAGATAAATCACTCTTGCACGAAATAAACACAAACGCTTTTCTTAATTATATATATGAAGATTTATTGAAGCCAAATAATCCTGATATACCATTATTCTGGTCCAAAACTTTCACCTAACTAACAAGAACTATTCTACACAAAGGGAATAAAAATGACTACCTAACAATAATAATTAAAGAAAAACATATAAGTGCATTTAGTGTCTATGAAGATTAAACCAGCAGTTTTATGGACAAAATGTGTAATTTGGGTTAAATGGAAAGAAATCCTCCTGGTGTTGATGTCTCGATCGCAGTGATCAGCTGATGAAACGGTGGGGCCACGCCCCTTTAGCCACAACCAGCTGATCGCCCCAAATCTTGAACAAAGAGTCATAAAACTCTGAGGCAGGAACTCAGTGGAAAAACTCCAGCAATAAAACTGGAACAAAGAGTGATCAGGCGAGGCCCAGACTGCAGCTGCTTTGAATGAAAAACGTTTAAAAGTCCAACTTCTAACTCCTGGCTGATTTGAGATCAGCCGGACAAACATTAACCACGATTCAGCAGCGCTTGCATAAAATACTTCCATCAATATTGCATGCAACAAGTTGATACCTTAGATTAACTACTGGTGATCCTACATCACCTTCACTATGCCTCATCCGGCCCAGACCTCTAAATGCACCAATCCGGTTTAATATGAAATGAACGAAATTACTTTGACGTTTATTTCTGCTCTCCACCGTTGAGGATGGATCAGGTCTGACGAAAAATGAGGAGAGGGGGACCATGCGTCCGTGATCAAATTACAGAAAAAAAACCCGGTAATTTCTCATCCGTCCAGGAGGGGAAACGATGGACCGTTTGGTTGACAGAATAACAACAAGGAAAACTCATCTCCTTGGACATAGAACCTCTGTGGGTTTCCACCTGCGCCGGGTGTCGGCGTGGTCTTCGATCGGCAAATAAATCTCCTGATCTTCATGTATCAGACAGATTTCCAGCTTTCAAGCTCTTCCAGGAATGGCCTTATGGAGCAAAAGTTCGCCTGCGAGCTCTTGTCTCTCCAGATATGCGCCTCTGTTGCGATGTCCTGTGAGACAGGCAGGAAATGGCAACGAAACTCTGCATCTCAGCCGGTTTATGCTTCCAGTGACGTCAGAGCTGCGACGTCTGTTGAGCTGCGCATGTCAAAATGTGCGACCAAAATGGATGACCCCAACATCCCACAGTCAAAAAGTTCACCATCCAGATCACATTGTACTTGCTCTATTTGCGAAAGAGATGTCAAAACTACATTTTGCCTTAAAGGGAACATTGTTTTTTTCTGAGATCTTCCCTTCATTGACAACATTTATTAAGATTCATTGTTTAAAGAGAACAAACCTATTTTATTATGTACATGTAGACTGCCATTGTGCATCGCAAACACTAATTTATCTGTTAAAGACTTACTTACGAAGACTTAGAATCCAGTATCTTATACTGTAAAAACCTTTCAGTCCTGCAGGATTGTAAATGTATTCAAGTTCCAGTTTTAGATTCTCTAAGCACTTCCGTCCTCTTCCTGTTCTAATATTCTGCTGATTCGAGTTTTTTGACATTTAAAGTACATTCAATGCAATTAAATCCACTATTAATGTTTATGTCGTAGGAATCTCGTACTCGTACTCGATGTTCCCCTGGTGATGCTTTATTTCTTAGCAACTTTCCTAAGTCAAAACCTTGTTCTTTATTTGCTTTTATCTCTATCTCTGTTCTGGGATCTAATCCACAAACCATTTCCTGACCCTACTGGCCTTCTGAAGAATGTTTCCTGGACTTACAATCTCAGCTAATATGTTAGAGGTTAAACTTCACACAGAGTTTTTCTTGGGATCTATGGTAACACCTTCAATCATTAAAACTGTCCTAATTTCCCATTACTATTGTTATAATAATTTAATTGAACTTTATTGTGCATTTGTCTTCCTATCCCTAAATTCTTTTATTTTGTCATCCGTTAGTCCTCAACATGTAGTGTATAAAGTCGTTTGATTTTGTGCATAAATCATCGTTCGTTCAGGTTTTTCCCAGTTCATTCATTTCTCAAAATAAGTTGCATGTTAATCATATTGATTTTGCAGTTAATTCCAGGTGGTGGTTTGTAAGTAAGTCCTCAAAAAATCAAATAAATAAATACTCCTTCGACCAAAGACTCTAAACTGCCAGTTCTGTCATTTGAAACAAAACATTTTCTGTTGAATTTTATCCACTAAAAGCGTATTTTTAAGCAAGTCACCTCCAGTCTAAGATCATAAACAACTATCTGAAGTTGTGAAATGTTTCTCAATGTTCCACAATTCTCTTCCTCAACACATTTTTTGATGCCTCTAATCTTTAGGAAAACTAATGTTTGCCAACACTGATGTTTTTCAGCAATTTTACATTCAGCACAAATACTTAAAAGGTAGAATATTCAAAAGTGTAATTCTTTGAAGCAACCCAGTAAACTTCTTACAATAAGTCAAATATTTTAAGTGATCCACGCCTAGTTTGGTATTTAGTCTGCTTAGCAACTGTAACTCGTTTGTAAATGTCCCTTCATTCACTTGATGTCCTAAGTTTGTGAATGCTTTACTGTTCAAATGTACTCGACACATGTATTGTTTCGTAGGAATGACTCATCGGTTTCCCTATGGCCACCTCTAGTTTCAATTAGATAAATCCTGAGGCAACATTACGGTTGTTTCTGGACCTTACCTTCCCCTATGTAACAGAGCATTTGATAACATTTGTATGTCTTCCATTGGAACAAGGTGGGTAGAACGGGAAAGATTAGCAGCTTCTGGAAAAAAGAAAAGAGAAAACTTAAAGCAATACAGTTAGTTATTTGTTAGTCAGATTTTAAATGCAACTCATGCAATGAAACCCTGGGCTTGTTTTTGTTACTTAATAGTGAGGCTGAATCTGTTCCACCATGAATCATCTCTGGTCCAGTAATGTTCATCTGTGTCGCTGCACATAGTTCATAGTTGATAGTTTCAAAGGAGATCATGGTAACGTCGGACATGAACCTATTTCTTATGCAGAAAGAACAAAGTAAAGAAATTAATTAACAACGAAGCTTTGCAGAAATTCACATTTCTTTTTTTATTAAAATAAGATTCCCATAAATTAAAAAATTAAACAAACAACAAAGGATTCGAATTAAACTGAAAATATGAGCTTCAAATTGAATGCAAAGATATATATTAAATTTCCAACCAACAGCTAATCTGCTTCTGAACTCATAGAGACTGTTCTGATATCAGTTTTTCAGCTTTTTAAGGTCAAAGCATCAACAGTGAAACATTTCTGTTAAATAGCAAGTGTGTTTCGTAGTAGTAACCTAACCTGTCTATTAACATTATATATACATTTATATACAGCTTCTCAGGCTCTCCTCCGCCTCCCTTTGAACATGTCTTAGTGAGCGGGGCGTCAACGATTTTGCAACTTTTGACTTTGCTAGACTCCTAATTCCCATTACAGTATTTGCTCAAATGCTGTATTAATTTGTTTAAAATGTCTGGTTACTTTGAGCTTTTTAATTTGTCCCATTTTAACGTATATAGTTTTATAAAGTGAAATTGTATTTATCATCTAATTGGAGCTCAAAAGGCAATGAATTATTTTTGCTAAGGAAAGAACTCATGATGGCCATCAATGTTTTGTTCAGTAGCTGTTTAATTTTGTAGCTTATTCTAATTTAATTTCAGAAATACGTTATTAGTCTCCAAGTGATTAATAAACAAATTTGGCCAAATTGTTTTATTTTATTTTTTTATTTTTTTTTGAAAGATTCAGAGATACTTGGTTATTTCTATATTTTGTAAACAGAAAAATGAATTTAATTGATCTAAGTGAATCTTTGTAGCACATCTTGCATTTTATCTCTACAACCTCTGGTCTGATCTGTTCAGTGAGGCTTTGTGCTGCTCTGTCCAAAGCCTTGTTAACGTGTGTGGAGACCATTCCTTTGCTCGGCCTTTTATTTTGTCGGCTCCAGGGTTCTTCTCTGTCATCTGAGGTCTGAGCAGGCCTTGCGCCAGTGCTCCGTTGTCCACGCAGGCTCTGCTGTGGATGTTCAGTTTGGTTCTCCAAATTAACAGACTGTAATCGGCTGAGTAATCAGTCAGAAAGTCACAAAATACCGCGCAGCTTCCTTCATGAGACTTTGCCTCGATACGAAAGACACAATATTTTTAACCCTTCTGCCATAACAGAACATTTCCATTCTTTAATGGCTGCATTATTGTTTCTGCAAGATGAGTTCATTTGTTTGTTTATTTATTTATTATTTAAGCATAAAAAACTTTGTATTTATAAATTATCATGCCACTGTTTGTAAAACTTTGAGAAACACGTTAAATTTTCATCGTTCTAATATTAATTTTGTTGAGGTACTTGGCAAAACTTGGCAAAGTTCTCCCAATAGCAAAATCCATAACATTACCATTATAATTTTTAAATGATAAGGCGATGTAGCACATATCATAAGCCAGTAACTTGCTATTCATATTCCTTTTTAACTGTTCCTTATTTGTTTTTGTTTTTTTCATTAAGTCATTGTATCACTCTGTACCCTAATGTTTCATCTAAAGAAACAACAGTACTGGCATGGTCCAACTCAAATCTCTAGTAAAATCTTTTTTTTTCCTACAATAAATTAATTCCTGTCAAATCACAAGTCATTTCTCTTCACCGGTCTGTCTGATATTAATCATTAAATCAAGCTGTATTCTCTGTTTTTCATTTCTTCCTCTTGGTTTTTTACACCTCTCACTTTCTGACTTTTACATTGTTTGACAAAATAAAATAGCATAACCTCATATTACACTAAAAACACATTTACATACTAACTAAGCAAGGATAAAGCATAGACTGTCATATTGTATTATCCCACCATTAAGGCTAATGAAATAGTTTGAACCTGATCCAAGAATTTGTTCCACCCACAAGAATATTTTTGAAGTTGATGCTTTCTCTCGTGTTTTTTAAAATCTAAGAACTCGAAATATGTCAAAAAAAACCAAGTAATATACATTGATAAAAAAGAATTTCTGATTCTATGGTTAGAGAATTTCTTTCCATCAAATGTTTCACAAAATGTGTAATAAATTGCATGATTAAATTTTCCTTATTCTTTATAGAAGGCAAATCAAAATGATATGTGACCCATTTTATCAGTAAAACATTAATGAACTACAGTAAAATGAAAAGTAGGCATTCGACACTCTGGGCCCGGCCCCCTTTGAACGACGTCCCTGTGGAGGGGAACTGGGACCCCCTGATTTTTCTCTCCTCCTCCCAACACACTCATACTGACTTTCACAGACATGCAACACTTTCCTCCATTTCAGAAACGTTCTTCGTTTAAACATTCAGTTAAACCCCATAAAGACTTAAACATACCGGTTGTCCTTTGATGGTTAAGAAAATATAAACACCCTACTTTATATTTACACAAGAGTCTGCCTGCATCAGGCAGTTAACATTTGAGCTTCGACTAGAAAAGAAAAAAATTAGATAAAACCTGGATTCTCACTTCAATTATAGACATTCTATTAATTTCTTGCGCATTTTTAAAGTAATTTAGACTCCAAGGTAACTGCAGACCACTCCGCGCTCACTTGAATTTAAACTATTCAGTTGTTCAATCATAAGTCCGGACTTTGTAAGCACTAAGAGGCACGCACCCAAGGAGTTCCTACAAACCTGTCTTACTTCTGTGAATTAATTATAAAAAATAAAGAACAAAGGAAAAGAAAGAATTGGATAAACAAATGTTATTCACAATAATCCCACATGTATGACAGACGGATTCAACATTTAGATGAACACAGACACAGACACATGGACAGACATTTAGAGAAACATTTAGACGGACATATGCCGGCATTTGACATTCATACTTTTTACCAGGATCCGGGGATCGGACCGCCGAGGTCTCCACCTTCGTCCACCGCCCAATCCTCTTTGCACCGGTCCCTCACGGTTCCCCCTGCAGGTGGTGGGCCCACTGGGGGATGATCTCGCGTCTCTCGTTCGGGCTTGGCCCGGCCGGGTCCCGCGAGGAGCAACCCAGCCACCAGGCGCTCTCCGACGAGTCCCGACCCCAGGCCTGGCTCCAGGGTGGGACCCCAGCTCCGCCGTACCGGCGACGCCACCTGCCTCGATTTTGTAGTCATCATGAGGGGTTCTTGACGTGGAATGTCACCTCGCCGGGGGGGGGGGGGGGGGGTCTGAGCTTGTGCGGGATGTCGGGAGATATCAACTACCGGCTACTTATTTTCAAGGCCACTACGTGCCTTTTATAACGTTTTTTTTTATATATATAAAATAGCTGTTTCTACACAAGGAGAAATCAGTATAACTCCAAGCACTCTATCAAACAGGCCTATGCCTGTCTTGGAACCACGACTTTAGCCAGGACATAAACATTGTCCATCAGTCATTCCTCATGCCAGGACCTTTTTCCCTAGTGTATTCTGTTTTGCAGAAGGCTTGCATGTTTACTCGGAGTGAACAATTCTTCACAGAATTCATCTTATAATGGTAAACACAATAATAACACTTTCAATCTACCGAAACAAAGCTTTAAGCCTCAACAGTACCAGGTCCTGCTGGAAAATGAAATCAGCATCTCTATAAAGCTTGTCAGCAGAAGAGAGCATAAAGTGATCTAAAATGTCCTGGTGGATGGCTGTGTTTACTTTGGACTTCAAAAAAAGGCAGTGGATCAACACCAGCAAATGTCTTGCTGGACTTTGAGGAACATGGATTCTGTGCCTCTCCATTCTTCCTCCAGACTCTGAGACCTTGATTTCCTAATGTAACTTTTGCAACAGTCCAGTCTGTTTTCTGCTCCATATATGACGCTTCTGACATCCCTGGTTCAGGAGTGACTGTAGCTCATGTCTTCTCAAGGCCTTGGTCATCCCTGTTGTTTGTGCACCTTTTTCAGAGGCTTTGGGTTGATGGTGTGAAATATCGGCAAGAAGGTGTGGTCCTTTCATAAAAATGGGATTAATGTCTCTGCTGGATCTCTTTCACAGTACTTTGACCTGGCAGCCGACGTCCTGGCAGAAAACGCTCATCTAACCTACAAGTTCCTCTCCCCGGTGAGTTTTCCCTGCTTAAACAAGAGCCTGATGTTTTTCTCTAAAGGAGAAAGGAGATGTTTTTCAGCTTCAGTGTTAAAATGTTAACCTGCTCTCACATGTTCATGCTTTCTGCAGTACATGTATGAGTTTCTGGATGCATTGTTGACATGCCAGACGGCACCAGAGGAGGTACAGCATGTTCATTTACTGCTTCATTTCCTGAAAGCATCTTGATTTTCATATTTAGTCCTCAAGGTTCAGAATTTGTATTCATATCACCTACTTTCATGTATTTTCTTGTTCTGATTCTCTTACAGGCGTTTAGAAAGTTTGAAGAGATGAACAGCAAACTTACAGAACAACTTCGCAAGCTGGCAAAGCAGGTTGTTTATTATTCCTCTGCTTCTTTCTAAATCCAAACCATAAACCTGTTTTACAGCAACTGAAACATCCAGTAGATCCCGTTTAATAAGCAAGTGGATCTGAGTTACAGCAGAAACTTTGCAAATTTACACAGAAGCTGATGTGGAGTGAAGCTCTCATTAATGCTCAGCAGCTTATCCTCAAAGGATGAAGAGATCTTTACAGAGATCTGTTCAGATGAGTCACCATTATGGTACCTGTGTTAGCACAAGCTTCAGTCTATTTTATCAGGGTTTTACAGTATGTGACGGACCAACACAAATTACCTCATCATTGTAAAGTGGGAGCAAAATAATTCATGTTTTTTAAATATTTCTTTACAAATAAAAATCAGCAAAAGTGTGGCGTATGTTTATATTCTGTCCCTTCATTTTGTTACGTTGTAGAAGCACCTTTCACTGCAGTTACAGCTGTAAGTTTGGGGGGGTTGTCTCTCAATTTTGCACGTCTTCAGACTGAAATTTATCTCCATTCTTCTTTGAAAACATCTCA
Source organism: Girardinichthys multiradiatus (assembly GCF_021462225.1). Lineage (NCBI taxonomy): Eukaryota > Metazoa > Chordata > Actinopteri > Cyprinodontiformes > Goodeidae > Girardinichthys > Girardinichthys multiradiatus. The sequence goes on along the minus strand of NC_061818.1, from coordinate 37,832,214 downwards.
AGCTCAGTCTGATTGGATGGAGAGCATCTGCGAACATCAAGTGGACAAAAATACCCAATTAGATTTATGTCTTGGCCATTTTACCACAAATGAGATTTGACCCAAGTTGTCCTTGTCTTAACCTGTAGTGTTGTCTGTTTATCCTGGTTTAATAAAGGCAAAATAAAAAATACAGTAAAGTAATGTTTAATTTAGAGGACTGAATTTTGTCCTTGTTCAGGTTCAGGACACCAGACACATTCGAGACGACGAGGTCCAAAGCAAAACCCTGCAGGACTACGACCTGATGCAGGAGAAGTGAGGACACACAGGCTCACATTGCCATTACATCACAGCAGATTCTCCAAATATTTTTTATCATCATGCATGAACGCAGCAGCAAAACAGCACATGGATAAGAATATTAAAAGCCCATGTTTAACTAATGACAGAGCAGTTAACAGCTTTGTTTCCTGCTGTTTTCAATGAAATATTTTAAAATGTAACACCCCCAAATCCTTCTTAAACATCTGCCTTCTTCCTTTTCCATTAATTAGAGAGTGTCAGTTCAGTTTTGTCTTTCCTGGGCTGGTTGTTCTCTCAGATACATCGTGGTTCTCATGGCTCAGGCAAAGATCTACTGGAACCGGGAGAACTTCCAGATGGTGGAGAAGATTTTTCGCAAGTCAGTGGAGTTCTGCAACGATGACGACACCTGGAAGCTCAACGTGGCTCACGTTCTCTTCATGCAGAACAAATACAAGGAAGCCATCAGCTTCTACGAGCCCATCGTCAAGAAGCACTATGACTCCGTAAGTTGACCAGAGGAATGGATGGGTGGGGGGAGATTCTGTAAAGCTGGGGGGCGATAACAGCCTGCCTTTCTGTGCAGGTAGAGCAGTGTAACATTCAGGAGTGTCCCTGCAAATGCAAACCTTCGGTAAAATAAAGACCAAATGGTTGTTTTCACTCCTCTGCAGTGATTCCACCTCTGAGTGTGACTTCTGTTTGTTTGCTGTGGTGTTTCTTATGCTCCTTTGGTCCGGTTTTAAATGGATAACCATAACCTTGGATCAGGAGAAAGCACATTAAATACAAGCATTCAGAGTTTTCTTCAGAGCAGGTTCAGTTTCAACATCAAGGGCATATATCATCATTTTTACATCTACTCTATTGATTTTCATGACAGAAGAACAGAAATATATATAATAAGGTAATGGAGAGCAGACAAAAAGAGATGATATTATGTTTGAAATAGGAACCAAAAATAATATAATGATATGCAGTCAGTCTGTGGCTCAACTGGCTCAGACACAAGGAAAAAAGCTAATTACCAAAGCTAAAACTAATTATTGTGGCTAAACATGCTGGAGAGACCAGTTATTGGTTCAATGTGTCCTGCAGGCATCAGCAGATGCTTTGTCCTAACAGAGGACAGATCAAAATAAAGTGCACTGTGAAGGAAGCCATTTTCTTAGCCGATAACTTTATGCTTACAAACAACAGCTGTGGTCACCTTCGATGTTCTGTTGCTGTGCTCCATGGCCAAACTGCTGTGTACTCATCCATAAACATTGGATTATTTTTTAGTGTCACCAGTAAGAACAGCTGTAGTTCATTAGACATTGCAGATCCAGAGGACACGTCTTCATCCATATATGGTATTCACTTCTTACAGAGTTGTGGCTATGAAGGATTTTTCATTGTCAAATGTTTTTAAATTACTTATCCTCTCTCAAGACCAATGGAAAGGTCAGTTATGATTCACTGATGTTTCATACTTGTTAATAGGTTTTAGTTCCCTGTAATATGATGGTATTTGGCCTTTAAATCCGGTTAAATTTAAAGGCTTAAGGTCGATTGATGTTCACAGCACTCACCTTCATTTCTAAGAGTGTAGTAATAAAAGGACAGGTTTTTCAGCTGTGTTTGTGTCAATATTTAAGTTTCTGATTCTGAAACAGTTTGTTTGCGTTTTGTTGAATGATTTCAAACAACCTGCTAATGATGAAGTGTGTGTCTGTGTCATGCTGTAGATCCTGAACGTGAGCGCTGTGGTTCTGGCCAACCTGTGTGTGTCCTACATCATGACGAGCCAAAATGAAGAGGTGACAAACAGCTCCCTAATGTTCTTCATCCTTTCACTTTAAATCGAATCAGATTTCTGTGCAGTATGAATACTCCCAGAGTTGATTCTGTTTCTTCTTGACTTCTGTAATTCTCCCCGACCTGCTGGATATCACCTTCATGACCAAACCTAACTGATGATGATCCATTGTTGTCTTTGTAGAGCTTGGAGTTGACCACAGGTTCTCCTAGGGTTTCCTGACCAAAGGTCCAAACATTCATGTTAAGATCTTTGAGTTGCTTTGTTTGTCTCTGCTTTGTTTGTATCCATGTGACATGGTGCTCCATCACGCTGGACAATCAGATACTCACCAAACTGTTCCTGGATTGTTGATCTTGAAGGATGTTTTGATCCCACTGTTCATTCATGGTTGTATTCCTAGGAAGATCTGGGAGGAAGCCTCCACATTGATTGTTGGCACCACACAGTTCTCATCTTTTCTTTTCCAGATGTTTCAAGCAACCAGAAGAAGGATACTTGGCACCTGTCTTCTGCTGTCCATCGTTGTACTTCCTGCAGAAATTCTGGGGGTCCTTGATGGGACAGGAGGTCCTTTCCTGGGAAAGAAGTGGCTTCTTTGTTGCCCTTCTTGTCCAAAAGTCTTCACCTTACTGTGCATGCAGATGCATTTAAACTCACCTGCTGCTGATGCTGAGCGAGCTCTGCACTGGTGGCAGCATGATTGTGTAGCACGCTCGTTTGAATGACCCTCCTGGGTGTCCTCAAGTCTTTTACTCTACATCTGAACCTTGAAGTTCTTGAGCTTCAATATTCTTAGTCATGATGGCTGCCGCTTTCCTGTTGAAGTAGCAACTGCAAACTCAAGAAGACGATAATTTCAGTTCATCCGCCCATCTCTCAGAGAAGTCAGTCTGCTGAGTAAGACTGAATAAATGATTTAAGTTGGATACAGGTACAGCTTCACCTGTGCTGATGATATGACTACGCTGACATGAAGGTTGCTGATCATTAGTACATTTTTCAAGCTAATAAACTTCTTTCCAATGCATTAATCTGCTCAGTTCTCTTTATGTTGTGCTGCTTATCAGGCTGAAGAGCTGATGAGGAAGATTGAGAAAGAGGAGGAGCAGATCTCCTATGATGATCCAGACAAAAAGGTGTTCCACCTCTGTATCGTCAACTTGGTCATTGGGTCAGTCTGATCACACAGGAGAAGACACTGGACTTCATGCATGTAGCAGGAATGTAATGAGTTAGATTGAAAGTTTGTTGGTCGTTCTGCTGGAGGATGCTTTAATGAACTCATTCTGTCAATTGTTTTTCAGGACGTTGTACTGTGCCAAAGGGAACTACGACTTCGGCATCTCTCGAGTCATAAAGAGCCTGGAGCCTTATAATAAGAAGGTTCATTATTTTATTCATTATTATTTATTCATCGCTCCGTTTTCCGATAGCCTGAGACAACCTCGCTGCAGGTGGCGGTAACGTCAACATTAACTACGTAAAAATTTAAAAGAAGAACATCCTGAGCATGGCTAAAGCGGACACGCTTCTCCCAGTCATAATTGCTTCAGCTCATCCTTGAACTTCAATAGCAGCAGAGTCAATATGAGATGGATGCGGAGAAATCCAAAAATGTGCTTCCCTGGTGCTGTGGTTTCTTGCACAGAAAGCCAGAGTGAGCATGTGCAAAGTGGATACATGGATCGATACGTTTACTTTACCCTCCGTTTCCAAAGGTGACAGAGATTTTCCTTCAACAAGGCTACATAGATCACAGTTTAAGAGCAAAACGTTTAAAACAAAAATAATTATTTGGTTTTTTTTCACCTCTTTCTGATCAAGTATTCTTCTTTGTTGATGACGATCTTCTTTTATGAAAAAAATATTGCAGTCATTGTGCAAGAAGGTTGGGTGCAAATGATTAATTGAACAACAAATAAATATGTTATTCATCAAGTTATGATTTCAGGTATTTTGTGCCATAAATATTTATTATTATCCTTTTCTTTAGCTTTAACTGTAAAACTTTGCCCCTCAGATTCAGGAGCTAGTTTAGACTGGGTTTATTGAGGCAGAAATGACTGAAAACCTGCCTTGTTTTGTTTTGTTTTGTTTTTTTAAGTCAACTTTTAAAATACTTTCTAATACAATAAATAATATCTGATGTAAAATACCTCATTACATAAAACTGAACTCAATTGTTTTCGTGCATCGGAGGCTAAAATTCTGCCTCAGGTCTGATTATTTTCCATTTTTAATGAGCAGCTCTGCAGGACTCAGAGACAGCGGTTCTGTTTGGGGTCTTGATCCCGTCCAGATTCTGGCTGCAGCTGAGTCCACTAAGATTCAGCTGAAAACACAATGATCACACTCTCAGTACAAGCAGGAGGGATGTCAGGAATCTGAAGTTGATTAAACACATTCCAACTTCTAACAACAGGAAAACTGGTGGTATTTCACACAAAGGTGTAAAAGGACTAAAGAGTTTAGTTACAAAATGAATGTGAATAATACGTTTATTTTGGGTAATTTGTGTTTGTTTGTGTGTGTTTAGCTGGGGACGGACACTTGGTTCTACGCCAAGCGTTGTTTCCTCTCACTGCTGGAGAACATGTCCAAACACATGGTCATGCTGCGCGATGCCGTGGTTCAGGAGTGTGTTCAGTTCCTGGAGCACTGTGAGGGTGAGCAGCAGCTACACACCAGCCATCTTCTCTTCCTAGCAACGACCTTTAAACATGTCTATAGAGTCACGTTTTATCTCAGAACAACAACCTCAAACATAATATTTGTAAAAACTGAACATCCACAGAAAACTTTTGGCTCTATTTAAGATCTTGTTAAATAATGCACCATCTTTCATTTCTAGATCTTCATGTTTTTGGACAAGTTGAGAACTACCTGGTCTTTATCAGCTTCTAAAACTATTTAAATCCAACATCAAGTGTGAAAAAAACAACAGGATCCACACTCTTATTATAAAAAGACATAGCTTAGAACCGCCTTTACCAGCAATAACTCTGAGAGTAACAGTAAATAGAACCTGTCTGACAACACGAAGCAGGCTAAAAGATATCAAAAGCAACACATCATGAGGAACATAAGTCACTTTCTAAGGCTTCTGTCTTAGAAACCACACATTGAGCAGTGGGGAACCCACCCAGGAGAGACCCGCCCACCAAACTTTTTCCAAGAGCTCATCAACGACTCATTCAGGTCACAGACGAACCCAGAACAACATCTAAATCACTGCAGGCCTCAGTGACTTAGTTATGGTCAGAGTCCATGATTCAATGTTAAGAAAGAGAGACCAAGCAACAATGGCCTCTATGTAGGAGATTTCCGAGGCCAGAACCACTGCTGACCCAAAAGGACATGAAGGCCCGTCTCACATTTACCAAGAAACTGCTTTTTATTTTTATTCAGGTTAACCTTATTTCATATTAAAATTTGATCTGAAACATTAAGGTTTGAAAAAAAGCAGAGATAAATCTGTGAGGGGGTAAATACTTTTCCACAACACTGTATATTTAAGATGATTACAGCCAAAGCAAACAGCAACTTATTTTCGAACGGCCCCGTTGAGACACTGATTTAGCATAAAGCAGTCAGAGTCTGAAAGGTGGTTCTGATGTTTGACTCAGGAGAAGCAGGAAGAAAAACCAGCTGCACTGCTGGGTGTAGAGAGAGCAGCTCTGTAACGGTTTCCTCCTCGTCTCCCTGCAGTTTACGGGAAGGAGGTGCCGGCCATCATCGAGCAGCCTTTGGAGGAGATCCACGGTCACATCGGCAAAAACACCGTCACCTACGAGGCTCGGCTGCTCAAGGCCCTTTTCTATGAGGTCATCGGCTGGAACAAGTGAAACCTTTGATGGATTTTAGGAAGTGGTTGAAAACCAAATATTTACAGCCTTCCTCCCCCTTCAGGCAGCTTTTAATGTTTTAGAGATGATCCTTGCTCTGAAAAATATGTAAAAAGGTTTGTAGAAATGACTTTTATTCCGTTTACATGATAACAGCTTCATCCTTTATGCAGCTTTTCAGGTTCCTGCTGCTGCCGGAACGTTTCAGACTGTTTTGTAACTTTAAATTCAGACAAATAAATGTTGATGTGTAAAGAAAAACAATCATTTATTAAGAATAAACAGGTTATTATGATAACAAGTCGTATGTGTGGGTAAATGTAAATAAAATATGCATTTCAAATACAGATGCTTTAACATGACTATGGAGGTTTGAACTGAAATTAGTTTAAAGGTGGAGAAAATTCCTGAAGATGTTTTCTGCTAAACTCCATCTAACACCACATATTACAAACATTTCTGCTTCTTCAGTAAATAAAAAATAAAACATGTTCTGCACCTTTTTACATCTGACTCTGACCAAGCTGGTCGGAGAAGGAAAACTGCTGTTTTTTTACGGTAATTTGAAGCACTGAATTAAAACGCGATAAACTTGCCGTCAGGGTGGGCGCATGCAGAAATGTGGTAACAATCTGGATTATTTGTCATGTCACAGCTGAAACGTTTCTCACAGACACAAATATTTTTATATTTATTGTTTAAGATATGTTTTACTTTTAATTTAGCTGAATTTAATCCTATTTTATGTGAAAAAAGACACAAACTTGCCAGCATTTTTTTAAAGAATCATCATCACAAATATGTTCATAAAATAAGTCAACAGTCTGTCTCCGCCCCCTGCGGTTCAGGACAGAGGCCTCTTCGTTATGTCCTGCTCTGTCAGATGGAAGTTCAGGTATCCTCCCAGAGCGCCGACCGCCACCGCCGTCATGTGACTGGAACAGCCATCTGTAAAAAACAGTAGCTTCATTCATCAATACTTTCATTGTCTGTTATTGACCTGAGTTCAGGTTACAGGGATAACAAACATCGAGAGGGAAACCAGGCAACCCTGTAGAGGTACTATATTTCCCTTCTGGCCTGGGAATGCCTTGGGAAATAATAAACAGAAAATACAACAGTAACATGAACAACATTATAATAATGTTTAGTATTGAAGAAGAAACCAAAACAGCAATAATTTAGGAAACAATAAGCACATTATAACAGCAAACATGACAACGGTGAAACAGATATAAAGAACAAACTTAAAATGACATCCATTCATCCACTGTCTTCTGCCTATCCCAGATCTGGTCATGGAGGTAACAGCTCCAAGAAGAGAACCTAGATGTGCCCTCTCCCTGATGACATGCTCCAGCTCCTCCTTGGGAGTTTCCCAGAATACATTTCCCAAGGTGGAAAAGTATCCAAGCAAGGAGCGGATGTCTGACTGGCCAGTTACTTACATCCTGGGGCTCATGGTGGTCTGGGGCGCCCGTTCTACCTCAGAAACTGTCTCCTGACACCCTCCATTTCTACTACCTGTATGACCCCTTCTTTTTTCCAATGGTTATAATCAGTCTGACAGAGGGAGGTATCCTGATCTTTGTGGTTTTTAGTATAACAATGACCACCAGTGGGACTCTTTGTGGGGTTCCTTGAGACGACATTGTTGTAAATAAGCGCTGTTTAACTTTGTTTTCTTTCTTTTCTCTTCCTAGAAACTACACCTGGCCTGACTCTGTGTCTACCTGTGACACCTTTCTGGAGAGGGGCATCATCCAAGCTTCTGCTGACAACAACTTAATGCTCACCTTCTACCGATGATCCACATGGCCCTGTCTTTTAGTGTTTAACCCTTTCTCTCTCCTAGACATGGCTGCTGACTGAGCTTCTACTGTAACTAACTCTATGTGCTCTCTTTCAGACTCTAACCTTGAAAACTGGCTCAGAGTTTATCTGTTCTTTCTTTCTAGATGAAACGACTAAAGGAGCTACATCCATTAACATTTACTTTTCCTTCCCATAGAAAGTACTCCTGGATCAGTGCTTCTTTGTTCTCTTTGTGTCTCTGCTCTGTTCTCTCAAACCCCCAGTCGGTCATGGCAGATGGCCGCTCACACTGAGCCTGGTTCTGGTTCTGCTGGAGGTTTCTTCCTGTTAAAAGGGAGTTTTTCCTCTCCACTGTCGCTACATGCATGCTCAGTATGAGGGTTTACTGCAATGTCAACGCCAGTGACTGTCCACTGTCTCTACATGCTCATCCAGGAGGAGGGAATGCTGCAAGTCACTGACTGGATGAAATCTGCTGGGTTTCCTTAGACAGAAAAACATTTTATCCAATTTGAATAAATAACTGAATCTGACTGAACTGTTTAATGGTTAGGATTAATTGGAATGTATGAACCTGACTGTTGTGAAGAGCCTTGAGACAACATGTGTTGTGAATTGGCGCTATATAAATAAAACTGAATTGAATTGAATAATAAAAACCGGATGTATTCATAGAGGGGATTTCTCCTACATTCGGCTTAAGATTCCTCCATATCGATGCACAGATCTGTAAGTTTTGATTTGGGCCTGGTTGAAATATCTTCCTTTGTTCAACTTTGTCTGTTTCAACAAAGTCTTCTTCCAGGAGCATTCTCACATAGCAGTTTGAAGGTGATCAAACCCCAATACATAACACTTTCCTGCCCTGACACCTAAACCTAACTTTAATGCCATAATTTCAACCCTAAACATAAACCACTCTAAGCCTTTAAACGATATGCTATTATCTGACACGCAGTCTTGAACCAGGAGAGCATTTGAAACGGTTTCTTTTTTGTTTCTTCCTCCTACAGTCCAAAAACATGACTGTTACGTTAAATGGTTTCTCTAAATTGTTCTTAGGTATGAGTGTGTAAACGGTTGTTTGTCCTGTAAAATCCTGATGGACTGACGACCTGTCCAAGGTGTACCACACCTCCCACCCAATGACCGCTGGAGATGGGCCCCAGCTCCCCATGACCCTGCAAGGACAAACAGGTATAGATGATGGATGGATGGATGGATGGATGGAGATAGATAGATAGATAGATAGATAGATAGATAGATAGATAGATAGATAGATAGATAGATAGATAGATAGATAGATAGATAGATAGATAGATAGATAGATAGATAGATAGATAGATAGATAGATAGATAGATAGATAGATAGATAGATAGATAGATAGATAGATAGATAGATAGATAGATAGATAGATAGATAGATAGATAGATAGATAGATAGATAGATAGATAGAAGGATGAATGCATGGATGGGTATAAATGCTCATAATCTGCTGCTGTGATTCAATAACTTTAATCAGGGAAGAAAAGAAACTCACCTGGAAGTATCTTCTCCCTCCGTTTTACTCTCCTGTGAGGCTGCAGCTGCTCCAGAAGCTCATCTCCAATAACCTGGGAGACGAAGCTCTCTGGGGAAACAGAAACTGCTCACAGAGACATCCCAAATGCAACAAACAGATGCTGATAGATATTGAGGGATATTTAAAAGCAAACTAAAACCATTAAACAAAGTTCATGCAGTGAAAACAGATGAAGTGACATTAAATCAGCACTTCAGGAACTAAAATTACAGTTAAAAAAATCTCGGCGGTCCTGATTGATCCTCTCCATGGACCTAATTAGGTAAAATTTATTTACTGGATGCAGAAATAATTAACATTTCTAAACCAAAAGCAAGAGATTCATTTTTTTAGTGTTCTTTAAACATCAAATGGGCAATAGACTAAGTTATTCTATGCAGATTTAAACCTAGCCCTAATTATTTAAACCACTTTGAAACCAGTCTTGTTTACCAGACGTTCCTGTTAATCTGCATAAACAGACTGACCTTATAATGCAGAACATATTTATAGCACCTTAAACAGATCTCGGAACAAGATTTATTATGTTGCCATCATCAGATTGCGACTAAAATATTATATTTGTATATTTAGTTAAATGTAACCAACTGTTCCTATACAATACTGTGCCAGGTACTCACTGTCCCTCCCGAAACAGCCGACTTCATCGTCTTGCAGCCTGAGAATGTGCTGCAGCCAGTCGGTTTTGTGGAAGTCAGAGAAACCAACTAATCCACAAATCATGACTGTCAACGAAGAGAATGGATGGGGAGCAAAGTTTTAATTTGACATTTCTTCAAAGTATTTTCTGCAACAAATCCTTCACATTGGATAAAGATGCACTGTGATATAAAAAATTGTGGATGGTCTTGGTGAGGTGATGGGTGGTGGACATTTCTAATCTTTAAGGGGACCCTTCAAAGCAAAACACTGGTTGTTTGAAATTATGACAGCACCATAACAGGTGTGTTGTGTTCATGAGAAAATTTAAGCAGGACCAGTAAAAATCCCATCACGTAAAGTTGCCTGAAATTGACGGTGCAGGTGCAGAAACCTCCCATATGTAGGGGGAGATCAGAGCAAATTGATGTGATGTTCAGAGGGATAATTCTTAGGCCAGGACCCAGTGCATGGGATGATTATGTGAATATGTGGTAGGATCTTCATGGGAATGAGCTGCTGACACATTCCCAGCGGATCTCTGGAAAAATAATAAAAAGATTCCTGAAATTCACGGTCTGGTTATAGAGAGAATAGTGGGGTCTCTGTCCAGTATGAAGGGAGTGTAAAAAAAGAAATTAACTAACTTTTCTGCAGTCACTACGTTAATATTTATGAAAACCATTTGCCTTTAAAGTTTACCAGTTTACCATTTACCTTTTACGTTTCTGGTATAGTTGGATAGACATTACATCTGTTCTAAGAGAACAATTATGGCAGAGAGTAGCAGGTTTTAGAGAAAATCTAGAAAATATCATTAGACAAATATTTGTCGACCATATTGTGTGTTTAGGTGGAGGAATATACTTACTGTTTTCAATGAAGATGTCGACCGTTTGTTCGGTTAAACCATTAGCGATGATGTCCTGGTTGGCCTTCATCATGTTGGAGCAGAAGATGTCTTGGTAGTTTTGTTCAGTCATGTTGGTTCGGGATGCTCGAGTGTCACCTTTCAACAAGTTGTTACACCCTCTCTGCGATAGAAATACAAACCAGTTAGAATCTGAAGAAGATCCATGATGAAGAAGGTTCGTAGTATTAGGATGGAAATCTTTCTAAGTTGCCTATTTAAACAATAGGCTGCTCCCTATGGAGTTCCTCAGGGCTCCATTGTTGGTCCACTGCTGTTCACTGTATACACACTTTTATCAATGATCAATTAGATTTAAATTTATTGTTTTGAGAAAGCAATGACTTAAGATGATTTTTATGTGTTTTCTTGAGGATTTTACCATTCGGCCAATCATAAAGTAGAGGAGCTGGTGGGACAGAGAGTAATGTGGACAACCAAAATGAGTCATGGTGTCCCGGCAGGGTTTGGTGACAATGCAGGGCGTCCCGTTCATCTTCCTATTCAACCAGAAACACATGAATAAAATACAAGGCTGTTTTAAAATTCACTCCAACCTACAATTCAAATTTATCTGAATATCTTCTTAGAATAGAAATTGAAGGACAGAGAAATTGCCTGAAAAAAACCCCAGGGTTAAAAAAACCTTCAAATGTATCTAAGCTCTTTTGGTCGTACCAGGTCCCCAGCAGCAGCGTCAGGCACTTATCGCTGAGCTGCTCATCATAACACTCGGATGTCAAGGTGGAGGGATAAACCAGACTGGGATCTGTGGAGCGCCATTCCTGAGGAATCATCCAAAACGTCGAAGTCAGCAGGGGCTCAAACTCTGAAAAGAAAGAAAATAAAAATATTATTTATTGAAAATTGCAGAGACATTCAACCTCAGTTTTAAGAACATTTATTCAGTGGGAAAATAAATCTCAGTACACTTTGCTGTAAATAATTTGTACAACCCCCTTTTTTTGTCAACAGGAAAGCTTCTAGTGTTTTTCTGGTGCATACAGAGATCTTTGATCATTTATCTTTGCACAGTCTTTTCTGTTTCTCTGCTCTTCTCTGCTCTTGAGCTCAGCTCACAGGTTTTCTACAGACTTAGGTCTGGAGACTGAGCTGGCCATGGAAGAAGATCGATTTTGTGTGTGTTAAAGGGGACACATCATGCTTGGTGGTCTATATAAAGTGGAACTGCAATGCTTTGGTCTGAATTCCTTGTTATTGTAGCTCCACAGGTCCCTCTTTTAACCCTGTTCTGAGGTGCATCTGAGAACAGCTAGTTTTGGTGCCGTCTCTCTCAATGCTACCTCACACCTCGCCCCTCTCCAGGTCAAAGAGTGCTCCACTTTGACCCATTTGCCCATTTTTGTAGTCTGATAACAGCTATCTAGCGCCACAGAAACAAGACAAAAATGGTAAAAACAATTCTAAATTTTTTATGTAACAATTTTCAAATCATGCAGCACATTTATGTCCCAGAGGAGCTAAAATCCGCACACGTCATATCAACACACCATAAATTCATGTCTAAAATAAAGTTTGCTGTCATTTTAGTGTTATTTGCAGCTTACTGCTTTGCTGCGTCCGTCGCTTCCATAGACAGAAGGAACTGACCTCTTAATCAGATGAAGTCTTTCAGCAAATCCTACTTGATACTGGAGGAGGTTGCTGAAGAACTCGTCTGAAGAGGTTCTGATGCTGGGGACGGTGTAATTTATTGTGTGGATTAATAACGCAACAACTGAACCAAACTTATCCTCTTTCAGCGTAGGCATACTTGAGCTTGGACAAAATTGCAGCGAGAAATAAATATGGCTCATGTGTGTTCACTAGCCTCCCTCCTTCAGTTGCTCTGGATTGCCCCAGTCTACCATGACACAATCTTAGTCCAGGCATTTAGCAAACTCCACATGTTTACATTTAAGATGGTAGGACAGAAAAATGTTTTTGCCATGGTATTCCTTCCAAACATCCTGTTGGCATGCGGATTGTTTCTAATGACTGTTGTTGACCGCGCTGTTTACTTTGGTTCTTCACCAATGAGCTTTGGAGATTTTTTTTAACCTCCCTAACAATCCTCTCCACTGTATGTGGTGTCAATTTGAACTCTGGTCCTCATCCAGTGTTGTTTGTCAGAGTTCCAGCTAATTTACACTTATTGATTATCACTCTGACTCTATATATGGACAGGTTTTGACTAGTAGGTCAACACCTAACTTATTTGGATAAACATTCTCTTGTCTCTCCCATTTTGAAGAGTGGCTAATAGAAATGGGCTTGTGTGTCACCTCATATTTATACCCCAGGGAAGCAGGAAGTCACGGACTGCTGATTATTACATTTTTAGACGGGCTGCATGGTGGAACAGTTGGTAGCACTGCTGCCTTGCAGCAAGAAGGTCCTGGGTTCGATCCCCAGCTGGGGGTCTTTCTGCATGTTCTCCCCGTGCATGCGTGGGTTCTGTCCAGGTACTCTGGCTTCCTCCCACAATCGGTGTCTTTACATTATCCTCAGGTGTGAATGAGTGTGTGCGTGGTTGTTTGTCCTGTGTGTGTCTGTGTTGCCCTGCGATGGACCAGTGACCTGTCCAGGGTGAACCCCCATAGACTACTGGAGATAGGCACCAGCTTCCCCACGATCCACTATGCAAGAAACAGTAGAAAATGACCGATTGCTTAAAAAAGCAAAGTTTAAGTGAAAAAATGTTGTAGTAATATTCAATTTATTTTGTAATATATTTTGTGACAATGGGGGCCATTGTGTATTTTTGCAAAGTAGACAGACAGGAAGTGAGGTGGAAAGAGGTAGAAGACACAGCAGAGGTCTTTGGGATCCAAACTCAAATCAGAAACGGCTGCGTCGAGGACTAAGGCCTTCGTATATGGGTCGCATGCTCTGCCTCTATGCCACACGCCCCTGTGGGAGCTTAAAGCTTTGTTTGGTAGCCTGAGAATCAATGTTGTGTGTGCCAAGGAAATGTGTGTAAGTGTAAATGATATATCTGATTGGTTTAAAAGTTTCACATACACAACAACGATATGACTTTTATATATATATATATATCCTGACCTGGTCAGGGATTTGGGATTTTTGGGATTTTGTATGAAGATGTATTCAGAGATATGTTCTGAATAAAAGGTCCCCCGCGTCGGCTTTGAGGGGAAACCAGTTGTCTCTTCGTTATTTTTAAACTTTCTTCTCCCACACCCCACATTTATTTTATTATAACCAACTCCATATGAGTACTTGTTAGATTGCTTTAGAAAATGAATGGTGTCGGTGTCGCAGCTCCGCTTCTTAGCTTTCTCACCTCTGTAGTATTTGGGGTCATTCAGCTTCAAAGCGGTGACAGCCTTTTCCAGGCTTTGATCGAGACGATTCAGCAGAGCGACTGTGGTGGTCCTCTGAGCCCAGCTGACCGAGTCTGTGTGAGGCCAAGTCTGGACTGCTTCCTTCAGCTCAGCTGAGACAAAAGAAATTACAAATCCAACCACAGGAATAAACTTCAGTTTGATGCTCGAGTGTCACAATGAGATGTTGTTTTTGTAGTTTTAACTTAAATCTCCTGGATTGTTTGAAATATTTGGTCAGTGAATTTTTCTGAATGGATTTCTTTTGTTGTTTTGTTTTTTTTTGTCACAGTGAAATTTTTCAGATCAAATTTTAATATGAGAGGACAATTCAGCCAGATTAGAGGATTTTTGAGAAGCATGTCTGACTGTTAGATGATCTTCTTCATCAGAAATCAGAAAAGCTTTATTGCCATGTACGTTTTTGGACATACAAGGAATTTGTTTTGGCGTAGTCATGTGAAAAGCTGTTAGTTTTACGCCAGACGTAAAAGGACACACATGTTGTTCTGGGTTTTTCTGTGACCTACTAGATTAGTTGATGATGAGCTCTTGGGAGTAATTTTGGTTGCCCTGAGAACATTCACCACTGTTTCCTCTTTTCTTCTTGTGGATAATGCCTCTTACTGTAATTCACTGGAGTTCCAAAGCCTTAAAATGGACATTTCCAAGCTGATAACTTTGCTCTTCATCTGTTTTTGAATTTCCTCAGATCAGGGTACAATGTGATTTTTTAAAACATTTTAGCCTACTTCATGTTGTCAGACAGATCTATTTAAGTGATTTCTTGATTCTACAGTAATCAGGCTCCAAAAAATGATTCACAATTTATGATTTAACAATAGGGGACAATTACTTTTGTACATAGGGTGAGGTTGCTTAGGTTCCTCAGGGTGTCTTTGTCTGATATTAAAAATGTTTGATGATCTTAAACATTTATGTTTGATAAAATAAAAAACAGGAGAAATCTGCAAGGGTCCTGTTACTCTTTACATCATTGTAGTTAGGGTAGTTTTTCTAAAGGGTAGTTTTTCTAAATAAAAATGTGTTCTAACGTATTATACCTACATATAGACATGAAATAGGTGACTTATAATAATGAATAGTAATAGTAATAATAATAATAGAAAGGCATGTTTTAAATATGAAATTTACCACATTTGTTGTTTTTAGTGCTTTTATTTTTTTATTATCTGCATATGTCCGAAGAAACCAATTTTAAATATTTAATGAACTGAATTGTTGTAAATTGATACCCAAATTAGTACTTAAATGTGCGTTGATTTTACGCGATCCATGTGATTATTTAAGGATTTTGTAGTTGGAGCTGTGATTAAAATAAACCTAGACATTTTTAAGAAATGCTGTACAAAATCTAATTATGCTGAAACGTTTTTGTTTTTTTAAGATATAAGTTGCTCGGTGCTTTATTCCCAAATACACAAAGACAAACGAAATAAGTGGAAAATCGGCTTCATAAATTAATATTTTAATAATCTAGATCTTTAAACATGTCTAGCATAATTGTTATTTTAATGAAACATGTTATAACATGTAGATTTCCCCCCTGACGCTGCGGATGTATCAAAAAACAACAGCTGCGCAGGTTTTCCAGCTGCGCTCCTGCAGACCTACCCTGCATCATGACGAAGCCCACCGCCCCGTCCAGGTTGATGTGCTCATGCTGCCGCTCCAGGAAGGACACGCCGCGGGAGAGGCTGCCCAGGATGTCATCGATCACCTCGGCCCGTGTGGCGCACAGCGCTGCGGCAAACAGAGCCAGCGCCGCGGCCGGTAGGAGCGCCGCTGTCCGCATGTTCCTCTGCAGCCTGGAGGCTCCGGGACAGACGGTGAGACAATAACCAGGAGGACAGATGGTCTGCTGTCCTCTCAGAGGGGGTGGGTCAGCTTTGACGTCAGGCGGACCATCACATATGATCAAATTATTAATATTCAGTTTAGCTAACTCATAACGAATAACAAATGAATGCCAAACTTTATTTTTTGTGTAGAACTGAAAACACACGAGAAAAGTACAAATCTTACACCTGAAACCCCAAACAGGAAAGGTAAAGAAGATATTCCCTGAAATTCCAACATTAGATATAGGAGATAATTATACTATTTACAGGAATTACATGAATCGTCTCAGAAGGATGTGGTGTCCCAGTTTCCTCTGTGGGGGATTAGAAAGGTGTTAGGACGGGGGGGGGGGGAACAAATAAACACCGGAAACACGTGACCTCCACCGCCCTAGGTTTTTGTAGTCCTTTTGTAGTGTCTTGTTTGTTTCCGCAATTTGATTTGAAAAAAGCAGCTCACCCGTAATCATAAAATATCAGAGTATATACAAATCTTAAATTAATGGAATCATATATTTATTCATAACTTATGTGATCTGAAAAAGTGAAATCTTGTTTTACACATGGACAACTCCTAGGTTAAAGTTAGTTGAAGATTCTCAAACTGAAATTCTGATGAGGTCAGCTCAAATATACTGGGTCTACAGGTACTAATAGGTAGGGGCCAACAGGGGCCAGTGACCCTGTAGAATTGGTCCTGGCCCCTGTTACGACCACTGTACTGAAGACGTAAAACAAAATCACCTTCTTATGATGGTCCCTTGGACCAATTTAATTTTCTACCTTTACAGTTTAACTTAATTAAAAATTAAAGTTTCACTTTTAGCTTCAGTCCTTTTGAGATAGGATCACAGTTTTAATCTCCTAGATCAGGGGCCTACAGCTCCAGAGCCAGAAGTGGCTCACATAATATATTAAACAATGAAATATTGCCTTGTTTTTGTTTTATTCTTTTGCTCAGTTACCCCATGAAAAATCACGTAAAAAACTGTAAATTTGGTCTAGAACCACCACTGACTGGGTCATCAGGTAATTTGGCCCTGAAAAAAAAAAACATTTTACACTTGTCTTGAAAATTAGATTCAAGCCTTACGGTGCCAATTCATTTGCCTAGAAGTATTTACCATGACATGTGACATAACTGCAGTGACATCACACAGAGTTGAAGGGTCAGCATTAAACATGAACATGAGATTCTGTTGGATTTTAATACAAGGCTGTAAAATGTGTATTACTTACCCTCTGTAGACAATAATGGTAGAAAACACATATAATGTAATCGTGCATCAAAACTGGGAAATTATGTTTAGATTTTTTATTAGCAGAAAAATATTTTCTTGTCCCAAATTATTAAATGTGATGCGGCCATCTGTGACATCATGTTTCAGGTGAATCCAGGGTTCAAATTCATTTCTGCATGGAGTTTGCATGTTCTCCCCATGCATGCGCGAGTTCTCTCTGGGTACTCCGGCTTCCTCCCACAGACCTGTGAGGTTGATTGGTCTCTCTAAATAGCCCTTACCCATGAATGTGTGCATGGTTGTCTCTCCTGTCTGTCTCTGTATTGTCCCGTGATGATCTGGCGACCTGTCCAGTGTGGACCCTGCCTTTTGTTACAGGTGATTTGTGGCAGCATGTTTCAGCTAAGTCAGGATAACATGTTTCAGACAAGATGGAAAAAAATGTTTCGTGTAAGTTGGGACAGCATGTTTAGGAAGGTTAAGACAGCATATCTCTGGTAAAATGGGACAGTATGTTCCTGGTATTGTGGGACACCATTTAAGGGCAATAACATAAAACGTATCACTGCTGTAAGCACATAAAGCCCAATTTAAAGTAGGGCCGCAACTAATAATTATTTTGCTAATTGATTAATCTGTCAATTGTTTTTTCAATTAATTGATTATTAGTCGGATAGCAAAAGGTGCTTAATAGGAGATCTTTTCAGAATTTTAACCAGATGAAGCTAAAACTGCCACCTGAGGAGTTCTGGATAGAGCATATTTACAGACAAAGAAGGTTTTTTATCTAAAGTGCAACAGGTATATTTTTTGTACAGTTTTGGCTTAATTACTGCTCTGAGTGGGTTGTTCTTTCAGCAAATGGCATGTTTTAGAGTCTGCATACTGTAGTTAATGATTATTTGATTACTAAATTAGTTGACGATTAATCACAATTAATCCAATTAATTGTTTCAACCCTAATTTAAAGTTTAAAATGAACAAATATTGCAGCACAGAACCACTGAGGTGCGTATTACATGTACGTTTTAAGTAGATTAATGGCGTAATTTACATTCAGATTTACTGTATGTGATCTGATCCTTCTACCTTTAAAATACTGAGTGTACTTTATCGACAATTTTAATGTTTTCACAGAAAGAAACCATCTTTTTAAGAAAGATGGATTTTGTCCTAATAGGTCTGAAGTACAACTCTTCACTTCCAATGTTTTCCATTCTGTGAATCAGACACCAGCTGCCTGGGTCAAAACTGCTGATAGAACAGCCCTCTAAAGGACAATCTTATGACAAGCCTGTTTGTAGATGTTCCAGAACCATATTTGTGACGTGTTCAGGGCTCATGTGATAAGACCACCAGCAATGATTATCTCCAGGAAAAGCTTTGGCCCCCGATGGGAGAATGCTGCAATATCTCTGTGCTAATATTCATCAGAAAAAAGAGTAAGATTAGAATCAATAGACAGAAATAAAAATTAAAATCTATTACTTATCATGCGCAGCTTGCCACAGAAAAATTACCAGCCAAAACCAGCTTTATTAAACATTAGGTCTTTAACAGGAAAATCATTTCTAATCAGTGACTTCATTACTGAGCATAATCCTGATGTTATGTTTTTAACAGAAACATAGTTGGATAAAAATATTGAGACACCTTCACTAATAGAGTCAAAGTCTCCCAATTACAATTTTCTAAGTGAGACCAGGGGGCATCGCAGAGGAGGAGCGGTAGCCACTTTGTTTCATGGTTCAGAAAAATGTAAAAAGGTGTTCCTGGGCAAATTTGACTCCTGAATATCTGGCTGTCCAGGTAAAGGCCTGGACAGCCAGCCTGGTCTGTGAATGTTTACAGGCCTCCAAAACCCAAAGCTAACTATTTCAATGGTTTAATTGACCTTCTATCTGTGATATGTGTTGACTAGGACTGTTTAATCCTTGTGGGGGACTTCAACATCCATGTTGACACCCCTCAAGACAAAGGAGCAAAAGAGCTATCTTACACAGCAAACACACAAAAGGGGACATACAGGTCCTTCTCAAAATATTAGCATATTGTGATAAAGTTAATTATTTTCCATAATGTCATGATGAAAATGTAACATTCATATATTTTAGATTCATTGCACACTAACTGAAATATTTCAGGTCTTTTATTGTCTTAATACGGATGATTTTGGCATACAGCTCATGAAAACCCAAAATTCCTATCTCACAAAATTAGCATATCATTAAAAGGGTCTCTAAACGAGCTATGAACCTAATCATCTGAATCAACGAGTTAACTCTAAACACCTGCAAAAGATTCCTGAGGCCTTTAAAACTCCCAGCCTGGTTCATCACTCAAAACCCCAATCATGGGTAAGACTGCCGACCTGACTGCTGTCCAGAAGGCCACTATTGACACCCTCAAGCAAGAGGGTAAGACACAGAAAGACATTTCTGAACGAATAGGCTGTTCCCAGAGTGCTGTATCAAGGCACCTCAGTGGGAAGTCTGTGGGAAGGAAAAAGTGTGGCAGAAAACGCTGCACAACGAGAAGAGGTGACCGGACCCTGAGGAAGATTGTGGAGAAGGGCCGATTCCAGACCTTGGGGGACCTGCGGAAGCAGTGGACTGAGTCTGGAGTAGAAACATCCAGAGCCACCGTGCACAGGCGTGTGCAGGAAATGGGCTACAGGTGCCGCATTCCCCAGACCTGGGCTACAGAGAAGCAGCACTGGACTGTTGCTCAGTGGTCCAAAGTACTTTTTTCAGATGAAAGCAAATTCTGCATGTCATTCAGAAATCAAGGTGCCAGAGTCTGGAGGAAGACTGGGGAGAAGGAAATGCCAAAATGCCAGAAGTCCAGTGTCAAGTACCCACAGTCAGTGATGGTCAGGGGTGCCGTGTCAGCTGCTGGTGTTGGTCCACTGTGTTTTATCAAGGGCAGGGTCAATGCAGCTAGCTATCAGGAGATTTTGGAGCACTTCATGCTTCCATCTGCTGAAAAGCTTTATGGAGATGAAGATTTCATTTTTCAGCACGACCTGGCACCTGCTCACAGTGCCAAAACCACTGGTAAATGGTTTACTGACCATGGTATCACTGTGCTCAATTGGCCTGCCAACTCTCCTGACCTGAACCCCATAGAGAATCTGTGGGATATTGTGAAGAGAACGTTGAGAGACTCAAGACCCAACACTCTGGATGAGCTAAAGGCCGCTATCGAAGCATCCTGGGCCTCCATAAGACCTCAGCAGTGCCACAGGCTGATTGCCTCCATGCCACGCCGCATTGAAGCAGTCATTTCTGCCAAAGGATTCCCGATCAAGTATTGAGTGCATAGCTGTACGTGATTATTTGAAGGTTGACGTTTTTTGTATTAAAAACATTTTATTTTATTGGTCGGATGAAATATGCTAATTTTGTGAGATAGGAATTTTGGGTTTTCATGAGCTGTATGCCAAAATCACCCATATTAAGACAATAAAAGACCTGAAATATTTCAGTTAGTGTGCAATGAATCTAAAATATATGAATGTTAAATTTTCATCATTACATTATGGAAAATAATGAACTTTATCACAATATGCTAATATTTTGAGAAGGACTTGTATTTTGGACTTTTTAGCTGATGTTACCCAATCTGACCACTTTTCTGTTATCTTTAAAAGTATAATTTTCCGACTCAATTAGCCAAGGAGATATTTTAAGAAAAATCTTTTTACGAACTTTTAACCAAGTTTTTTCTTCCATTTCCACGTTGTTCTGTAACTCAATAAATGAGCTGGAAGATAACTTCCATTCTAAAACTTCAGACATCATTGATTTCATTGCTCCCTCTAAGGTGCAGGTTGTCTCTGGTAAAAAGAAATCTCCGTGGGGAAATGCTCCACCAGTGAGAAATGAAAAAGCCGAACAGAGGTGGCCACAGACTAACTTTGATATCTACAACGAGAGACTTCACAGATATAACTTACAGCTAAAGAATGCAAGAGCTTCTTTGTTCCCTGTGATAATCAATAATAACATCATTAATGATAATGCCTTGTTTGCTACGGTCGACAGGTTAACAAACCCTCCTGCGTCTTTAGCATCTGAACTCCACTCTAACAAGGCCTGCAATTCATTTGCTAAATTCTTTACTGAGAAAATCCTGAAGATTAGAAGGGCAATTGCATTTATACACAAAAAAACACTAAGTGGAAGAGTATGCGGAGAGACAGAGATGGACAATTTGCTGTAGCACACAAAGAACAGTGGTGTACACAATAGCTGCAATGAGTCATAAAACGCCGAGCACAGTGATGCTCAGAATCCAGCTTTATTTTGGTATTTCTGATCGCTGCGGTCCCTTTAAATCTGAAGCCCCGCCCCCTAACCTCTTCCTGACTCTCAAACAAATATGGCGACGCGCGGTTCCACCGTGGCGCTGCTCGCGGTCCTTGCTGTCGTTTTTGCGGGTTTACCTTCGTATTTTGTGACAGACTCCGGTTTAACCTGTCCGGGTGTTTGTCTGGCTGTTGTTGCCGGGATCCTGTTAACGTGTTTGCGGAGGCTGCGGCAGCGGGACGGCGGTTCGGACCGGCGGGTGTGCGTGCTGGTGTTGGGGGACATCGGACGCAGTCCTCGGATGCAGTATCACGCCTTGTCCCTCAGCAAACACGGATACCAGGTCACCTTTGTGGGGTTTTTAGGTGAGAATATGGCCCGCTGGAACATAGCTCCATACTGTCATTTATTCACTTGCTGCCAAGAAAACACAGAACAAATGAGACATAAAAGTTTACAGAGTTAATATGAGTAAAATGTAACTGACTGAGATGTCTTACAAAGTCTAAAGGAGAAAAAAGTCTCCAGAAGATGCTATAAACGTGGAAAAAGAAACAACTCACAGAGCTCTGTTCAAACGGTCATCTTAACATGGAAAGAGGACCAACTGCAAACCTACCCTGAACACACCATCCCCACCATGAAACATGGTGGTGGTAGCATCATGCTGTAAGAATGCTTTTCTTGAGCAGGAACACCTAAACTGACAAGATTGGCAAGGAGAGCATTAATCAGAGAAGCAGTGAAGAGGTCCACAGTAACTCTGGAGGAGATGTAGAGATCCACAGCTCAGGTAGGGGAACCTGTCAGCAAGAAAACTTAGTAAAACACTCCACAAATCTGGCCATTAGGAAGAGTTAAAAGCAAGACATCCAGTTTGCAGAATGATTTTATTCCATGTAGGAGACACTGCAAACGTGGAGTAAGGTCCTCTGACCCAAATCTAACTTTTCGAACACATACAAGACTGTGTCGCTGAAAACTAAGGTGCATCCCCTCTGGGAAACATGGCTGTGGCAGCATCATGCTGTGGGGGTCCTAGTCAGAGTTGATGGAAAGATGGATGGAGCTAAATCCAGAAGAATCCTGGTAAACCTGTTAGAGGCTGCAGACAACTTGAGGCTGGGCTGGAGGTTCACCTTTCAGCAGAACAGCAACCCTGAACATGCAGCCAGAGCTACAATGGAAGGATTAAAGTGCCTTCATGTGTTAGAATGGCCTAGTCAAAGTCCAGACATAAATGTTTGAGAAACTGTGGCATGACCTGAAAATTAATGTTCACAGACGTCTCCATCTTGACTTCAGTCAAATTTCTGTTTGCTTCCCATTGATTGGATGAAAAACATCAGCGATTTACCTCAAGCAGACACAAACACAGGCCAAATGAGTAGGCCAGATAGTTAGGATTGTTCAAGAAAGAGACACGATAGGTAAAATGACTGGAGGGCAAAATGGCCGCCGCACCACCTTCAACTCTAAGAGTGACAGTAAATGTTTTTCAGACTCCAAGCCTCATCAGGACGTGTTGAGTGAGGAGAAGATCCGGATAGTTGCCATCTCTGAGGTGAAAGGCGTTCAAGGTAAACTGAGCTGTGTTTAGTTGTCCTACTGCATAAACCTTAAAAAGTGCCGACACAAAAACTTCCTGCTGCTTTTCCAGCTGGACCCAAACTCCTGACATACGTAACGAAGACGATTGTTCAGTCTGCGCAGATTCTTCACGTTCTGCTGTCGATGGAGCTGCAGGCCCACATCCTGATGCAGGTAGGTTCAGACGTTTTATCAGGTTTATTATTCTGAGTCACTGTTGAAGAGGATGAGACTTTGCTCTGAATGTGCTGCTCATTACAGGTTTGCGAATTTAACGTTTTTGTTTCTCGTGTTTGGATCCCAGAATCCTCCTGGGCTGCCCGGGGTTGCAGTGGCGTGGGTCGTGTGCGTCCTGCGCGGCAGCACATTCATTATCGACTGGCACAACTACGGCTACACCATCATGGCTCTGAGCCTCGGAGCGTCGCATCCTGTGGTCCGACTCGCTAAGTGGTCGGTCCCTTCAACATTCATTTTTCATCCTCGGTTTTATGTTGCTTACTGGTTGCTGGTAAACATATTTCCTACCTCTAGAGCAGTGGTGCCCAAAGTGTGGCCCAGGGGCCATTTGCAGCATTTGTGTGGCCCTCGACCGCAGTTCAAGAATGACTCTCCAGCAAATGGAGCCGTTGCAGACGTATGTCTTCTTTAATGTAAAAGGTTAGCATTAACCCAAAGTATCTTTATTGGCCATGGTTCTTTCACCTTTATTTTGACACAATAGTAAGTAGGGTCACAAACATCCAGTGACCTTTGACTCAAACACAGACTTGGGCTCACCCACTAATTAAACCTGGCTAAATACAGAAAGGGTTTACCAAAAATAGACTTAAAAACATTTTCTAGACCAACAAAATAGAAAATATTTGACCCAAAAAGGAAACTGAGCGCCTTTCCTTTGTTAGAGCTAACATCTGGGACCCTTTTTCAGACCTTTTAATATGTTGTTCTCTTCCTTGTTTTAATAAACTATTGGATGTTTAATTTATTCCTGAGCAGATAAAAAGGAAAGATTCACAATTCAATTATTTAGTCTTTTTAATAAAAGCCAAATCTATATGGCACCTGAGTGAGTTTGGCCGGCGGTGCAGAAAGTTTGGACACCGTTGCTAGAGGAAACATTGGGTCTATAAAACCAGGCAACTAAAGTGATTCTTTTAATTTCTTTGACTTTAATTAATATCAGACAATACGAAGCCAAATTGTATTTCATGCTTTTTTTTTCTTTTGTTATTCCTCCATTCCTGCATTTCAGACTTTTAACACAATTCAGATCTCGCCTAGAGATGTTCATAGCGTCTCTGGTTTGACGGCGAATGTGTGAGGAAGGCATTGAAATCAATGAAAATCTGGCAGTGAAATCGATTACTATTACCCACCATCCTTTTCAGCTTTCATCATCACACAAGAGTTGGCGACATGAGTGCAAGACTCTCACTTAAATTGCAAAAACCAAACACTTCAGACTTGACTTTGACTCGTGATCTGAGACTCGAGTCTATCTCATGTAATGACGAGTGAAAGGAAGCCGGTATATGAGCTCCAGAATGCAGCTGCTGCATGTTTTACTGTGAAAGGATGAGCTTGATTATTACCCAGTGACATTGGTGGATTATCATGGGATGTTAATGGCTTATAACGACCTGTTCATGTTAGCTGTAGCTTCATCAACAGCTCCTGGAACCAAAAGGCATTACCTTGTTGGGCACTACATTATGGAGTTACATTCACACATTCTGCTGTGCAGAGAAGATTGAAGTTAACCTTTATCAGAGGCAGCGTCCGTGTACCTCGGCTCAGAGCTAAGCCTCTGGGATGGATCAGTACACAGAGAGAACATGGATTACGGTCCGACGGATCGGTATTGTCCGAGCTACCGCACCCTGTTGGCGGTCAGACGCCTCAGAGCCCCTCCGGTCCTTGAAACCCTGGAAACAGTCACTCGCTCTATCTAAAGACTCTTAAAGGAACGAATCTCATACCGTTTCTAACTTTTAGCTCCTTTAATCTAAATTAAGGCAGAGGAATGATCACAGAGATCAGCGCTGAGGCTCCCATCTTGGACCGTCGCCGTCTGTTAGAGGATGACGAAGAGCCGCGATAGAAGGTCACATGTAGTTTTATATCTGGTTCTCCAATGCAATGGATGTTCCCTCCCTCAGTGATTATCAGTAGACTATGTGTCACCATTGTGGTGTCTATCTGTTAGATTGTGTAGTAGAGGGTGTCCATACTTAATCTAAGTGTTGCTGTACCCTTCTAATCAAACCAGTTATACCAGCTGCTCCACTATCAAACCCAGTGCCCCAGCTTCAGGTCATTCATGACAAACCTTGGGCCATTTATCCTTGTACTGTATGTTTATGAGCTTCTTATCCTATTCTAACAAAAGGGAAACATTAGAGCTTATATTTATTTCACTATAGTATAAAAGGGAAAAACAGCTATGAGCATATTAATTAAGGTTATTCCTAACAACCCCCCCTGATGAGGTGTCATTTAAAGGCACCTCACTAATTTAGATCAGTTAACCCCCTAGGCACTGGGTAGTGGACCACCTGCAACTGGGTACCCACCACTCGAAACAATCATTCAACCCTGTATGTGTGTTAAACCTAGATATGACCAGTGAATCTCCTTCCAGCTGTCATGTGGCAACGCCATCCCCTGGTTGTATCTAAGCAACAGTTGAACCACCTAGTGGAGATAAGTCTAACCCCATCAAACCTGTATGTGTTGATTTAGAGAAAAGAGAGAGAAAGGACAACAGCCTGAAGCACAGCAGAAACATCTGTCTAACATCATGTGAATCAGTTAATGTAGACCCTAAGTGTTGATTGTCTTCGTCCATCTTCTCTGCCCCCTGAGGGACATCCATCCCCAAGCGTCTTTTGGCAGGTTCAGCTACCTGAAAAGGTTAGTCTTAAAATGGAAATATAAAATCATATGTTCATACCGGGCCAATTACACCCAATTGTAGGTAATTATCAACTACTATTATTATCATTAAAGCAGGCCACATAGTGGCTTAATCAAATGGATCTTAGTCAAAAATATTTCATCATGATCAAGAACAATGAACCTGTTTAACACAATTAGAAAACGTTTTACTTTAAAGCAGCCTCCATTCATTACCTAACACACGTCCTAAAAATCAACCTATGGAGGTGAACACATAACCAAAAATAAACTGCGAGGTCCTATTAATACTTTCCTTCATGACATGTGCTTAACTCATTTCATTCTCATATCTGGTACATCATTCATACCATTAAATCAAATATTCTGATTCCTATAATATCAACATTATTCATTAAGTCACAGAAATCACTGTAAAGGATATCGGGTCAGACGGCGGTCCCCCTTTTCACTTACGGGTTATCCTCCGTCAATCCAGTGAGCCTGATCACAGCCCCCTCTTTCTTACATCCTTGATTTGTGGGGCCCGACCCCTTAACTATTTGCATCTGACAGGCAGTTGGCACTCCCGAACCCCCTGAGTCCATGAACTCCATGGTTGTAGTTATGCCCCTAAGGATGAGAGCCTGAAGGGTGTCATCCTCTTGTATCAGTTTATCTTTGACTATGTGTTGCATCTTATGTGAAATCAACAGTTATGTTGTGTAAGATGTAGCAGTGAGCGGTGCAGCAGATGAGCAACAAGGGCAGATATATTTATTTAAGGCAGCAAAGAGATGATTAGAAAAGGCCACAGAATCATACATCCATTACAATCCCCCTGTTGAGGTGGGAAAAAACCCACCTCACATTAATCAATGTGTGACTTAAATCGGTATGTATAATCCGCCAGGGATTTTATTGTTTGTAATTAAATCAACTCTATCATTTAATGCAACTACTACTTTTGGTGAAAACCAAGTTTTAATATATGACATTAATTTTAATCTTGTCAGAAGGCAATGGTGAATTTATTCTTTTCAAATTATATAACGTTAACAGCATTTTTCCTCCTGCTGTAAGTATTAAATGAGTGAAAGTTTTTCCAAGTTTAATCTCTGCAATTATTTGTTGTAAAGTTTTCAACAAATCATCCTTTGGAGTCTGATAAAATCTGAGTCTAACTGGTCGAGGTAAAATCCTAAATTTAATATTGTTTGAAAGCCTGTTGCCTCAAAATTGTCACATTATCTTTCTGAGAATGTTTTTCCTTCCAGCTCGTAAAAGAGTTTTCCACAACTGGTGCTGCCAATCCCAGAACACGCTGATGTTATTTATGGCCATGCCACAGAAAATAATCTTCATCCCCTCAAACGTTTACTTACTTTATCGTAAAACATCTTGCTCTTGCTTTCAGTAAGAATAAAGATTCATTTATTCTGGACTTAATCCTCACAGAGATATAAACATGAACTCTGCATCTGTATGTGTTGTCTTATTTTGTGTCTTGATGTTAAGTATATGTGTCATGCAGTTGCTATGCTGGTGGTGGTTGTGAGAATGTGTGATTTTTTTTTCACATTTGTTTGATTCGTATTACTGTCGTTTATCTTCTGTTCTGCAAGGACCCTTTCAAAAATGAGATGGTACATCTCAAGGGGTTACCCTTGAAATAATCAGTTGTCAGTGCTGCCAATTATACCTTTTATTTATTTCCATACATAAAATGGGGAATGATAGGGTTAAATAAAGTCAAAATCAGGTCGAAGGACATTGGATCTTCCCTGTAAATGTTTCTGTTTGGCCCTGATAAAGCTGCTCCCTCGTAATCATCTGGTCCCATAACAATGTTTGTGGTATTCCTCAGTAAGATTATAACGGCACTAAATGTTCTATTCTAATCTAGCTTTATTTAGATCTATCTATATTTTTTAATGCAGTAAGTCCTTATTATATTTAAGAATGGGGTCACTAGTTTTTATTAGTTGCTATTGTTCTAATAATGCGAATGCTAATTTCATTAGTTCTAGTGCTTATTTTAATCTCTTTCCATACCTCGATGGGTCTATTCTTATGTGTAGTGTAGGCATCAAAAAGGGTTAGAGTATTGTGTTCATTTAATTGTTAATGTAAGTATTAAATCTGAACCATAGATACCCTTTTTTAAAATCTGGTTCAATTACATTTAACTGTAACTGAGTCTTGTGGAAAAACTTATTCGTTTAGAAGGCTTAATGAAATTGATGAACACAAAAATGAAGGGCATGTTACGTCTTATAATCTTAGTTGTCTTGCCCAGTTTTATAAACACACTGTACAATTTCTCTTTTAATTACACTTTGTATTTATTTCAAGTAACCAAAGTTTGTTTCAATTAACTCAAGTTTTCTCCATTTCAGTCCAGTCCAGTAATTCTGTTAAGGTGAATTTTATCTTGTGTTAAATTTGAGTCTAATTTGATCATTCTGACTGGAAAAGGTCAAACCGTCTGTTAAAATCATGTTTTGAGGGGAGAGGTTGTCCCTTTCTGGTGTTATAAAGAACTGACCTAACATTATTATACTACTGCTGAGGATCAGAAGGTCAGACAGTTTAAAATGTTTTTACCTTTCAAGCAGGCGGTCCATGGTCAGGACTGCTTCTCCAGACCGAATAACTCAAAATTCCAATTAGTTTCATATCAGAAAACAGTTTAAATTAAATGTATACTGTCACATATAGCCTACTTTTTTACATAGCATGAAACAGACACTCATTTCACAAAAACAGACAGACATAATGGCCACATAAAAAGTTCGATTGCCCCGTAAATACAGCATTTTTAGAGTGGAACCACTTTGTCACTTAATGGTTAAAAATTATTTCTTACCCTTTTCTGGTGATTCGACAATTATTTCCGGGACCCAAACAAGCTCCATCAAACTGTTGTTTTAACTTATTAAAGCGTCTTTGTGGTTGAAACTTGCTAATATATTTCTCCTCCCTGTCTCCAAGCATTGCTCCTACAGAACAAGCAGGGAGCTCATTTTCTAGTGACGTCTCAGTCATTCTCTCACTTCACACACATTTTCACACACTCAGGCGGTACAGCAACGTTTCCTGGTCCACATGAGAGCTTATTCCGTTATCTCTCAGACACCAAAGCTTATCACAGCAGTTTATTCAGTGAGCTAGGGTGTGTCGGCTTAGCATGTTAGCTTAGCATGTAGCAGTCAGTCAGGGTTCGTCAGTGTAATATGTCCCCCGTCACTTCCGTCAACTCACTTCCGACTCACACACATTCCCACTGGCCAGTTGATGTTACACTTTTATATTTATACAGCTGTTTACTCAAAAAGGAGCCAGCAGTGTTTAAATTTTTCTTATGGAAAAATTAGAGAGCTATCGAAACTCAAGACCCCCTCTCGGTGGCGCTTTTGTGTTCTTTAAGAGAACCGCAGGACCTTTAAACCATGCCGAGGATGCGCATCTATCTCTGCGTGTTTTACTCACAAGGAAATTAGCAGCTTTATGGGCTTTTAAGAGAAGCCCAAGGAGCTAACGAAACCTAATTTTTCCCCCTTGGCGGCGCTTTCAAATTCCGTTAAGAGGAACTTAGGATCCGTTCAAACCTTAGCCAAGTATGGTGCCTCATTCAGGGGGTTAGCTTTTATATTGTGTGCGAGGGAAACCGATCTTCCCTTGCATACAATAAAGGAACTCCAAACCTACACCCTTAGATTTTAGCCGAAGTTTGGAAGATTGTACCGTTCTTCCCGGGCTGTCACCGTTAAAATCGCACCACTTAACACGTCTTATCACTTATTAATGCGTACGCAACAATTATTCTGAACCATTTCTCTGCCTCCAAGAATTACAAAAACAGCTCACTCAGAACTAACAACACAGCCAGAGTGTTTTTAAAAACACTGGAGATTTTTAATAGGTATCTCTTTACCTGTTTGCGGCTGCTGCGGTGATGTGTTGTCCTTCCGTGGCAACCCTATCCTATCCAAAAGTGGTTTCCGCTTCCGGGGCGCGGGCGGGAACACCAATTTGTCCGAGCTATTGCACCCTGTTGGCGGTCAGACGGCTCGGAGCTCCACCGGTACTTGGACCCCGGAAACAGTCACTCGCTTTATCTAAAGACTCTTAAAGGAACGAATCTCAAACAGTTTCTAACTTTTAGCTCTTTTAATCTAAATGAAGGCAGTGGAATGATCACAGAGATCAGCGCTGAGGCTCCCGTCTCGGACCGTCGCCGTCTGTTAGAGGATGACGAAGAGCCCCGATAGAAGGTCACATACAGTTTTTATATCTGGTTCTCCAATGCAATGGATGTTCTCTCCCTCAGTGATTATCAGTAGACTATGTGTCACCATTGTGGTGTCTATCTGTTAGATTGTGTAGTAGAGGGTGTCCATACTTAATCTAAGTGTTGCTGTACCCTTCTAATCAACCCAGTTATACCAGCTGCTCCACCATCAAACCCAGTGCCCCAGCTTCAGGTCATTCATGACAAACCTTGGGCCATTTATCCTTGTACTGTATGTTTATGAGCTTCTTATCCTATTGTAACAAAAGGGAAACATTAGAGCTTATATTTATTTCACTATAGTATAAAAGGGAAAAACAGCTATGAGCATATTAATTAAGGTTATTCCTAACAGTATTCCTGTTGTTTGTTGGAGAAAAGGAGGGTCCAGTTTGTTGTAAGCCATCTGCAGCCAGGTACTGTGACGGGATGGCCTGAAACTCTTTGTGGCGGATTTAAGGTGTTGGGAGAAGAATTGGGAACATTGCACTGTGGTGCATCCTGAAAAGCAGGAATGGCTGAAATACACCAAACAAGGCTGAGAAACAAAATGTTGTAATTCTGAATGTTTTAAGGAAATAATTTTGTTCTTTTCCAACCTTTTCTGATCTAAGACGCATGTTTTCTTTGTTTAGGTACGAGCACCTTTTTGGTCCTCTGGCCTCTCACAGTCTGTGTGTGACGAACGCCATGAAGGGGGACTTGCTGAAAAACTGGGGGATCAAGTAAGATTCTCTCTGTTTGCTTCAGATTAGCCTCCTGGTGTGTGGTTCGCAGGGCTACACACTGGTCCCAGCTTCAGTTTCTTCAGATCAGAACTTTTACCGTTCTAATTAACGTTTCACATCAGCACAGATGTGCAGGTTTCTGTGACAAAAACTGGAATCTTAGAGAAACAAGAAAATGTTTGTTAAACTGAGTCACCCTCACTTTGCATCTCCTTGGAGATGCAACTGTGAAGCCATCTACAAGAAGGGACAGAGCAGACTGTACTTCTTGAGGAAACTTAAGTCCTTTGGTGTTTGCAGCAAGATGCTGCATATCTTCTATAAGTCTGTTGTGGAAAGTGTGATCTCTTCTACCATCATCTGCTGGGGAAGCAGCATCAGAGCCAGGGACTTAAAAAGCTCAACAAGCTGATAAAGAAGTCTGGCTCTGTTCTGGGGACTCCTCTGGAACCTCTGGAGATCATTGTGCAAAGAAGGATTCTTCATAAAATGAAGAACATTATGGAGAACCCTGAGCATCCTCTTCATGAGACTGTCCTACAACAACAGTGTCTTCAGTCAGAGGCTTCTTCAGATCTGCTGTAAGACGGAGCGCTACAGGAGATCCTTCCTGCCCACAGCCATCAGCATCTACAACGGCTCTTTGAAGAAACCTTCATAATATGAGCTACAACAACATTTAATTTCCCTTTGGGATTAATAAAGTATTTTTGAATTGAATTGAATTGAATTGAATGCCTCCTCCAATAATTGGTAACTTGTGTGCATGATCCTTTTAAAATAAGAGTAGATGATTAAAGATAGAGAGCAGGGCTGCAGAAAGAGTTTGACTGTTTTGTGTTTCCAGGGCGACCACTCTGTACGACCGACCGGCCTCCATCTTCAGAGAGACTCCTCTGGATCTGCAGCACGAGCTCTTCGTCAGACTGGCCGAGTCTCACCCGCAGTTCAGAGCCACAGGGTGAGCGCCGATGAGGCTCTTTGGTGTCCGAACGAGTTCTAATCAGGAATGTATCAGGAGTTCTGCAGGGTTCTTCTCTTCTTGTATCTGTTCCTTAGATCCCTTTTATATTTTTGGATCATCAATATGATCAGAAATTTTGTTTTATAACTAGGAAAAACTGTAAGTGAAACACAACAATCTGCATATCAGCAGCACCGAGCTGCAGTTGAAGCTCTTTAATCATCACAGAGGTTCTAAACAGTCTGGAGAAGAAATTTCATTTCAGTATTTTTAGGTTCTGGATCAGATTTATATTCACAGCCTTGGCTCATCATTATTCATTTGACTGTCCATCCATCCAACTGTCTATCTATCCGTCATTCATCCATCCTTCTGTCCATTTATCATTTTGTCCAACCATCTTTCCCTACATCTTCCCATCTGTTTGTCCATCCATATTTCCTTGAATGTTTTCATCTGTTCCTCTACCAGTTTGCTCAACCATCACTCTCTCCGTGTCCATCCATCCATCTTTTTGTCCGTCCATCAATTTTTCTTCTGTTTGTCCATCTGTCCTTCCATCCATCTTTCCATCAGTTTATCCATCCGTTCGGTCATATGTTCATCCATCTACTTATCCGTGCATCCATTTGTTTTCGTATTCCTTGAAACTGAGCAGATCTTGAACATCCATCCAGTTTGTAGTTTTTCCAGGTTTAATGTTTAAAGCCTGTAGAAATGTCCTCTCTGATCCATTCTCAGGTCTGACTTGAAGGAAATGGAGGCAGAGACGACTGTATTCACCGTCCGTAACCTGGGCAACGGCGACGTGACTCTGAGGTTGGATCGACCGGCTCTGCTGATCAGCAGCACCAGCTGGACAGGTGAATACAATCTCTACCTTTGTCTGCGGAAGAACTTCAGACCTTTAAACTCAAACATCCTGACAGTTTGACGTCTCTGGTTTCATGTTTTCTCTCTGCAGAGGATGAAGATTTCTCCATCCTGCTGAAAGCTCTGGAAGGTACAAGATGTCACCGAAAGCTCACCTGAAACATGTTTTTACATTTATCTGATGTCGGCCTGCTTGTTTCAGAGTATGAAGACTTCATCAGAGGAGGAGCGTCGTTACCGTCCTTGGTCTGCGTGATCACAGGTAAAACCTGAACACAGTCGCTCAGATGAAGATGCAAGAAAATATGCAGACGTTTCAGTAAACTAATATTTTCAGACCGACTACATTTCATTGAATGTAGCAGAAGCATTTCAGTTTCATGCTTTGGTCTCCAGTCTGATTGTGTGTTTGTGCAGGGAAAGGTCCACAGAAGGAACACTACAAGAAGCTCATCAGCTCTTTGAATTTAGAGCACGTGAAGATCTGCACGCCGTGGCTGGAGGCTGAAGACTACCCGCTCTTGTTGGGTAGGAAAAAGCCTGACGTTCAGATTAAAATGAGGCTTGTCTAGTCTAGAAAACAAAGTGTATGCAATGTTTCATTCTGAGTCGGTACAAATTGTTAGTTCTTATCCAGCATCAGTAGCCCAGGAGGCTGGCCCGGTCCAGCAGTACATTTTCTGAGAACTTAGTGCCAAATACCACGAGACATCTGGTACTAACCGTGACGATTACCAGCCTAAATATTATCTACTATCAGAAGTAGTGGTGTAACGGTCCACGAATTCATACCGAAAACATTTGGTACAGCGTTGTTGGTTCGGTACCGAGCGAATATGGTGTTATTTTCTACCGGAACACACGCAGAATGTTTATATAAGGAATTATAAGCTCAATGCATCGTTCTGTTGGGCAACTTTAAAAGTGACACCAGAACAAAACCGAGAGGACTCCCAGCTATTACTGAACTTATCGGGAACATTAAGGGTTCTAATGCAGCTGCAGTGGAGAAAGAAATGTGGACCGAACCAGAACTTTATGGCAGTGTACGTATCTTTTAACAGCGATAAGGTATGTGGAGAAAAATCAACTAAGGTCCAAATCCTGCTGCCTGTAGCACTGAAGTGGTCCAAAACACGGTACCGTCACTAGAGCGGATTTCCCAACAGCAGCTTCTATGGTGGATTCGAGCACCTCTGGTAAACTGGACTGTTAATACCAAACATTTCCATGGTGATTTAAAACTTTTTATTCTCAGATGTCTAATTTGTCCTATTAAAACATCAAAAACAACACTGATTGTGTTCATATGGTTTCGTCCGTCCATCCGTCCGTTCTAAAGTGACCACTTTTTGTTTCTCTTGATTGAAGCGAACCGTAAACGTACCAAACCTGATTGCTGTGTACCGTTACATCCCTAATCAGCAGGTGACTCAGAGTTATTTTGGTCTGATCAGGGGTCAGAGAATAATAGTTGTCAGCTGGTAACATACAACGACATTATTTACTGCAGCGGTTGTCCTCCTGTCAAGCCCCTCATTGCAAATTTTCGCTGTGCAGGTTCAGCAGACCTGGGAGTTTGTCTCCACAAGTCATCCAGCGGTTTGGACCTGCCCATGAAGGTGGTGGACATGTTTGGCTGCTGTCTTCCCGTCTGCGCCATCCAATTTGACTGGTGAGAACCTTTAATCGGATCCTGTCAGCCAGAACCCCGGGGTTCCTACGTAAGAGGTCCAGACAAGGTTTCAGAGAAATCCTCCAGGATGATGTCACTGAGATCAGCTGTGACTCTTGTTTTCTCCAGCTTACAGGAGCTGGTGAAGCACGAAGAGAACGGCCTGATCTTCAGAGACTCTGCAGAGCTCGCAGAGCAGCTGAAGGTGAGACGTGCTGCTGCACCAACGTCTCAGCGACACACGCTGAACTTACAGTGGATGAAATACATGATGCAAGTCTGAAAAATGTGGCAGGAGCTGGAAGTATACATAGTGTATCAGTGTTAATATAGCAAAGGACTGTTGGGAATCCACATTTAGCAATAAGATGTTCAGCCCGTTGGATAGAGTCTCACTGCAGTAGATACCCACACCTGACATATTCCAAGATGCTGAAGGTCACAGAGAGATTTTCTAATGTGCGGCGTTTGTACAATTTTAAAAACTACTTTATTTTAAGCAGAACAGTTAATAACTGTCCGGTTCCTTTCAAAGAGGCCTTATTTGAGTAAACTTGTTCCCACTTCTGCCTTTTAGCTCCCAGGAATTGACTGAATCTATTTCCTGTTTTGTTTTGTCTCATGTTGTCATCTTCTTGCTGGTTTCCAGTCCCTCCTCTCAGAGTTTCCCAGTTCAGACGGCAGATTGGGAACTTTCAGGAGCAACCTGCGTGCCAGCAGGGGGCAGCGCTGGGAGGATAACTGGGACCAGAACGTCCTGCCTTTGTTGGCAGCTCACAGATGAAGATGAGCTCTCAGCCTTCCTGGACTCCGAGAGAAGAAGAAAGACTTCTTTACATTCTTTCATATGATGTAGATGTGTAAATAAAACCTTTATTCTGCTACGTTTGGTCACCTGAACACTTTCATAAGCTCTAATGGAGCCAGTCTGTTGTAGGGAAACACGGCGCCGACAGGTCCGGTCATCACCTCATGGTTGAGTCCTGCAGCTTCTGTAGGGAACAGACCAGGATACAGTAAACCGGAGCGTTTTCATTTGAAGCTGCTTTTGTGGATTCTCACCAAGCTGCAGCTTGAAGTCGCCGTACGTTTCCGGGTTTCTCACGGTGGAGCAGATGTAGATCTCTGGTTGAGCCTCCGCTGATGAACAGTCCAGGATCTTCAACAGCAGCTTCACCAGACTTCCTGCGACGTCAGGATCGTACACCACGTCTGCAGGAAACGGCAACGACAGGAGCAGTCAGCTGAGAATGACCTGTTCCATCAGAGAAGAACCACCCAGCCTGATTTAAGACCTGCAGCGATGACCGTGTCGGCTCTTATCCCTCGGATCTGCTCCTCCGTCACTGTCGTCCAGTCCAGCTCGTCCACTCTGATGGCAGGAGACGTTTCCTCCCCGAGACGGTTCAGCCGGACATTTTCTCTGAGTTTTTCCAGGACTGCGGAGTGACAGTCGCTGAAGACGAATCTAAGCGGGTTGCAGGAGCGGCAGACGGTGATACCTGTTAATCCGACACCGCTTCCCAGCTCCAGAACCGACCTACAGGAACAAATTAGTTAAAAACTTTTCAGGCTTCTGAGTAAATCTACACCGTGATTTAGGCGAGGTAATACCTGCCGGTGAACACCTGTTGGTTTTCCAGAGTCCACTCAGCCAGGTAAAGAGCAGCTTCCCAGGTCACCAGACCAGTCGTTCCCTCGGATATCAGAGCGATGCTTTCCAGAAGGCTGATGGCGTCTCCATTAGGCTTGAGAACATGAATCAGATCCAAACTCTGAATCACTTTATATTCAATCATCAAACTACTGATATCTGGGATGATGATGATGGATGAGGAGGATGCACGTTATTTCAACTTCATGCTGCCATCGCCACCATTTTAGGGTTTTTAACCAGCAGCACTTTGACATATACAGGTCCTTCTCAAAATATTAGCATATTGTGATAAAGTTCATTATTTTCCATAATGTCATGATGAAAATTTAACATTCATATGTTTTAGATTTATTGCACACTAACTGAAATATTTCAGGTCTTTTATTGTCTTAATACGGATGATTGTGGCATACAGCTCATGAAAACCCAAAATTCCTATCTCACAAAATTAGCATATTTCATCCGACCAATAAAAGAAAAGTGTTTTTAATACAAAAAACGTCAACCTTCAAATAATCATGTACAGTTATGCACTCAATACTTGGTCAGGAATCCTTTTGCAGAAAGGACTGCTTCAATGCGGCGTGGCATGGAGGCAATCAGCCTGTGGCACTGCTGAGGTCTTATGGAGGCCCAGGATGCTTCGATAGCGGCCTTTAGCTCATCCAGAGTGTTGGGTCTTGAGTCTCTCAACGTTCTCTTCACAATATCCCACAGATTCTCTATGGGGTTCAGGTCAGGAGAGTTGGCAGGCCAATTGAGCACAGTGATACCATGGTCAGTAAACCATTTACCAGTGGTTTTGGCACTGTGAGCAGGTGCCAGGTCGTGCTGAAAAATGAAATCTTCATCTCCATAAAGCTTTTCAGCAGATGGAAGCATGAAGTGCTCCAATATCTCCTGATAGCTAGCTGCATTGACCCTGCCCTTGATAAAACACAGTGGACCAACACCAGTAGCTGACACGGCACCCCAGACCATCACTGACTGTGGGTACTTGACACTGGACTTCTGGCATTTTGGCATTTCCTTCTCCCCAGTCTTCCTCCAGACTCTGGCACCTTGATTTCCGAATGACATGCAGAATTTGCTTTCATCCGAAAAAAGTACTTTGGACCACTGAGCAACAGTCCAGTGCTGCTTCTCTGTAGCCCAGGTCAGGCGCTTCTGCCGCTGTTTCTGGTTCAAAAGTGGCTTGACCTGGGGAATGCGGCACCTGTAGCCCATTTCCTGCACACGCCTGTGCACGGTGGCTCTGGATGTTTCTACTCCAGACTCAGTCCACTGCTTCCGCAGGTCCCCCAAGGTCTGGAATCAGCCCTTCTCCACAATCTTCCTCAGGGTCCGGTCACCTCTTCTCGTTGTGCAGCGTTTTCTGCCACACTTTTTCCTTCCCACAGACTTCCCACTGAGGTGCCTTGATACAGCACTCTGGGAACAGCCTATTTGTTCAGAAATTTCTTTCTGTGTCTTACCCTCTTGCTTGAGGGTGTCAATAGTGGCCTTCTGGACAGCAGTCAGGTCGGCAGTCTTACCCATGATTGGGGTTTTGAGTGATGAACCAGGCTGGGAGTTTTAAAGGCCTCAGGAATCTTTTGCAGGTGTTTAGAGTTAACTCGTTGATTCAGATGATTAGGTTCATAGCTCGTTTAGAGACCCTTTTAATGATATGCTAATTTTGTGAGATAGGAATTTTGGGTTTTCATGAGCTGTATGCCAAAATCATCTGTATTAAGACAATAAAAGACCTGAAATATTTCAGTTAGTGTGCAATGAATCTAAAATATATGAATGTTAAATTTTCATCATGACATTATGGAAAATAATGAACTTTATCACAATTTGCTAATATTTTGAGAAGGACCAGTATGTTCAATACTTATCCTCTTATTTAACTGGAACATTAATGTGTTTTCGTCTTTACTTACCGACCTGCTGGGGAATTGAGTGAATTTTGATGTCAATACTGCAACACCTTCAAATATGAAGGGCAAAAGTCCCTTAAACCAGTTAAATTAAGTAGGTATAACAAAAATCACATATCTAATTAGAACATTTATTAAATATCTAAAAAAGTCAATTTTCCTCACTTATTAGTACAACTGTTTATATATAAAATGTAGTATTTACCATTAATATGTAGAATTAAGTGTACATTACAATCATACATAAATAATATGTATAAGTACATATTTATGTACTTATACATATTTATAATGCAATAAATTACATAAAATTCTAAAATGTCTTAAATATACAAAAAAACATCTGTGCAAATGTTATGATAAAATGATTTGTAAACTGACGCACTCAAGTAATTATTAATAAAATATTTTTTGCATTTGATTTCACACGTATAAATTACTAGTCATTTGCTTGTGCTTCAGTGATGGAGATGTTCTGTACCAGGAAGTAGCTCTTGTAGCAGTCGGGGGTCTCCTCCACCCCCACCACCTCAGCCAGGGCATCGTACAGCTCATCCAGAGGGTCGCAGCCTGCAGCCTCCTGCTGCACAGAGACAGAACATTTACTACCCAGCATGTTGGAACCACAGTGAAGGTCTGTAGATCAAGGGGACTGTAGCAGAAATGACATGATTCTTTTCTGCTAAATCATCATTGATGTGTTATAATTTGAACAAAGTGAACACTGACCCGTTTGATGAGCTCAGTGAGGAACAGCCTCCTGAATCGGACTGATGGTGGAAACGTCTCACACAGAGGATGAAGACATGTCTGTAACAAAAACATTTAGCATTTAGGTTCTTTTTTTTTACTAATTATTGCAACTGTTTAACATAAAGTTTTGTGAGAGGACAATCTCACCTGCTTTAGCAGCTCTGAGGTAAACTCTGATGACTTGTTCTGCAGCTCGGTCTCTATAAACTGTTGGAGAAACAGTCAATGTGAGGCATCAGAAATTGTTTAGAAGATTACTAACAAGTCTGAGCAGTTCTTAAAACAACTGGAGCATTCAGACCAGCGTTGACACAATGCCAAGATGGAAAGACATCAGCAATCAGTTTAGGAAAGCAAGTCTTGCTGACCATCAATCTGATGGATCACAAGGTCATTTACAAATTATATCAAGTCCGTCATTCTGCAGAAAGAAAGATTGGAAAAAGCGTGAACAAGTATGGCTAAGTTGGAATAGTTGAAAGAAAAAGACTCCAGCTGCATCTGAATTAACCTCAAATCATCTGGGATATTGTCCTCTGGACAGATGAGACCAAATCTGAAAAGATTAATCTTATCAGCACACCTCATACCGGCTGTGAAGCCCTGGGGTGGAGAGCTGAGGATTTGGGATCCTGTAGGATGTCCAGCCAGAGGACACCTTGCTGGGTGTTTCTGGAGCCGAAAGCCTCCAGATGTTTAATATGTGATTAATGTCAACCAGCTGCTCTCTGCGGCTGTTTTAAATGAACGCTTTGCAGCAGAATCAGGCACATTTTTAACGGAGTTTGGTGGCGCCTCATACTCACAGTCCAGGGAAAGGAAGCCAAGCGGTTCATGGAGAAAAACGATGCTCTAAATTCCCTTAAAATATCCACATGTTTCCTCTTCTCTTTCTGCTCTAAAACCGCCATCTTCCACGTGTGTTTGTTTACTTCCTGCTTACCCACAGTTCAATGCGATAGCTGCTGGGTAACGTAGTTAAAATTTGATTAAATAGTCTGTATTTACATCAGAATGGCACACCAAGGATGTTTAAAATAGGAAAAGAGTACTATTCAAATGTTTGATCAGTCTATAAAATGAAGTATTGACATTTAAATAAAAACAGATCTAAAGTGAAAAAGAGACAGTAGAAACAGACACAAAAAACAGCTTTTAGAGGTTTTTTTTTTTTTTTTTTATCAGCTGAACGTTTCCTTCCCGCTCTTTGTTGCGGTGTTACTGCGGGAGGAGATAAACCTCTTTACAGTTTGGATGTTAACAGCAGCAACACCCTGACCTGGTGAGTAAAAAACACATCAATCTTTCTAGTTCTTCTTCTGTTCGGCCTAAATTTGAAAACTGTTTACCACTCATATATTTTTCATATACAGTATTAAGAAGAAGTGGTATTTGAGCTCTTATGCAGTTTTACAGTAAATTAAATATCAGATATCCTGTATAACAAACGCAACTACCTTAAAATGGCGCACACAAGTAATCAGTTAACACCGAACGATTAAACATAATATAATTATAATCATTTATCTGCTGGTAAATGCTAAAAACTATTGTTTTGTATAATATTACAGTTTTCTGTTTTAAAGACGGTTCGATTCCATGTTTATTAAGTAGAGAAACAATAGGTTATTAGTATAATTATTATTATTCAAAAGTAAATATAAAACTAGCGTGATGTAAACCAAATAATACAATAATGAGTCATAAAAATAAAATGATTAAAATAAACAAAAATTAAATAATAAAATTTAAATAATACCGATTTAAACCTAATAAGAAATTAACAATGAATTGAAATTAACAATAAAATTAATAATAAAAATGTAAATCCAATATTAAACAATAAAAGTAACTATAAAGAATATAGGGATTATATTAAATAATTAGCTGTAAAAACAAAATACAAAAAATTTGAAATACAATATGTAAATAATAAATAACTGTATATCTTATAAATGTAATAATAATAATAAAAGTAGCTTTAATAAACAAATACAAAATTATAAAAACAAGTTTAAAATAATAGAATAATAAGTAATAATGTTGAGAAGTCAAAGACAATACAAACAAATGCAATTAATAAATTGTGAAAAACCAAACTCAATAAACACCTATGTAAAATAGAAAATAACTATAAGAACTTGGATAATAAGAATATACAAATAATCATAATAAAAAATTATCAATAAATAACATTCAATCAAGGATTTAATAATGAAATACATTGTAACGAAGAAGCAAATATTCAGGCTGATGTCAAATTGTGTCATTTATTCTTATAATGTGATTCCTGTAATGCAGTCACATGACTCATCAACAGTTCCATCTCAATTCCACCACTATGTCTTGGTGTAAAGTAGCAGATAATGTAGCTTATGGAATATACTGCTGTCAGTAAATGAACACAGACATTACATCACAAGTGGGGTTCCACAGGGCTTCATTCTCGAACCACTATGCTGCACTTTACAAAAACTATGGATGTGTTCGAATGGCCCAGTCAAAATACGACCCTTATTAGGTCAGACTCTTATTACCAATTGTGGCATATAGATGTTATTATTATGATACCCGTTTTATTATTATAATTCTTATTATTTTTATTACTAATGCAATAACGATGATAATGAGAATGATTTCCTAGTGTCAATAAGTGCTGTATATTATACAATTATTTTTGCCCGTACATGTTATTATTAAATTTTGTGAAAATATATTGTTATGGATACATATATACATTCATACGCACTGCATTGTAGTTGATAAAATTGAAGTATAATTATATACACAGGAAATGATCAATCTGATAATGTTTGGAAGAGGGGTGGGACAAAATAAGTTTATATATCTAACTGCCCCCTTGAATATGTACATAACTATGCTGTGTTCACCATTGTTTTGCTTTTTTAGTTGTTTTTTATTTAGAACATATTGACTGAACTGAACCTAAATCCAACTGAGAATCTTTAAGATTCTCAAGTCAAGACTTGGAATGTTTATGTTTGAAAAATATTTTTCCTTGCGCATCACAATTGATAAAACGGACATAAAACGACAATTAAACACATTCAGGTTCATGGTTGGACATCACCAGCCATAGACGGCATATTTTTGCCTTTCACCAAACACTTTCGATTAATTTTCACTGGGAATTCAGGGTAATTCATACAGAGTGGAACATAAAAAACACGCCTGTTTCTGACCGAACTCTTTAAGGGACGGATTATAAACAAAGAAAATGGCGATGGGCTTCAAGTAAAGGAACAGGATTCAAGTGGAATGTGAAGGCGTTTATGAAGGTTAAATTAAGGGAGGTAAAATACATTTATCACATTCGCGCCTCGATTAAATTTTGTTTTCTATATGTTTAACAGTCTTCAGGTTTAAAAGAGCTTCAGCCTTTTAATTCGGCGAAGCTTTAAGCGCTTAAAGTCGACGAGCTTCAAGCAGGAGTTTGACAGGAAGCACAGAATAAACCATTAGCTTT
The DNA here is from genome assembly GCF_021462225.1 of Girardinichthys multiradiatus. Classification (NCBI taxonomy): domain Eukaryota; kingdom Metazoa; phylum Chordata; class Actinopteri; order Cyprinodontiformes; family Goodeidae; genus Girardinichthys; species Girardinichthys multiradiatus. Next base: position 37,789,729 of record NC_061818.1, on the reverse strand, counting down.
TTATTTGAATCGCTTCTACTATAAATGTTCTTCCGTGGTGATAACTGCGTATGTTTTTTTCTCAGCAAGCACAACGGCTAACCTACTTTCTGCTCGTGGGTTGTAAAATCGAGATCACTGTCGCAGAAATCAATGACGTTCCTGCTCCGGGCTCTCCGTGTTGCCATGACAACCACCCCTGGTGCGTGAAGGGCGAAAGAAGGAGGCCGAATATCTCCCCAAAGTCCCCTCAAACACTGCCTGATTTAGAGGTTTTTCTCGGATTGGGTTTATCTGTCAAAAGACACCGTCCATGTTAGTTTAGTGATTGAATACCGTGACTCCAATATTTGATGCGGCATTTCTTTCTGATTGTAAAATGTCATTTATTTAACGAACTCTTGAAAATCCTCATCTGAATCTCATTTCTGTTTCCGAATCGACAGACCCTCTTGATGTCTCTAAAAGGATTTTCAGCAACTGTTTTTTACTTGACATCTACAGTTTTTGTCCAGTGGAAGCAGGGGCAATTGTCCTGTTTTTTCACACTAATTCTGCTCTTTAGTTTCGTACAAAAATAAAGGAAACAAAAGATACATCTCTTTTAATTGGAATATAGTAAATTTATTACGGTTGGTTAAATCAAAAATGGAATCATATAGATTTATTGCACACAGAGTTATATATGTAAAGTATTTATTTCTGATCATTTTGATGATTATAGCTTACTGCCCATAAAAAAACAAAAATCATTAACTTAGAAATTAGACTATTACAACAGACCAAAAAAAAATGATTTATTTAATAATAAACCTCTCGTTTTCAGGGCTCCTTTATTTCAGGGGTCTCCTGGACCTGAGGGGTTATCTTCAGCTCTTTGTTTGCTAGGCATTGCCTAATTGAGTTTAAAGTGGTGCACAGAGCTCCCATCTCTAAACCTCTTTATGTCTGAACTCTGCGAGGGGCAAATATGCTGAAGCGTCCCTCATCCAAATGTTTTGGCTTTGTCCACGTCTGAACAAACACTGGTGGGAAATCTTTCAGACTTTGTCATGTGTATTGGACACACGTCTGAGCCCTAAGTCGTCGATTGCTCTATTTGGTGTTGCAGAGGGAGTGGTGAATCTAAATAAAAACCAACATCATGTTCTATCTTTCTCCTCTCTGCTGGCCAGAAGAGCCATTCTGCTCAGGTGGAGGGAGGCGTCCCCGCCTACTCACACTCAGTGGTTGGATGACATCATGTCCTGTTTAAAACTGGAGAAAATTAGACTCTCACTCCCAACAGAATGAGGGTCAATTCGAAACCTTTCCTGAAACCTTTCCAGTGTCTTTGACCACACAATTTACTGGAAGCAATGGAGCTTCTTGACTACAAAGAACAATCTTTCTTTTCCTTTTTTTGGCAGTGAGGGATTGTTTTCCGTTTTAATGTTATAGTTTATGTACTGTGTGTGTTATGGTCTAAATTGACTTTTGTTAAGGTTTTCATCAAGGTTTACAGGCAAATCTTTTATTCCCAATTTTGATGAATCTTCCTTTTTTGATAAATGAAATATCAATACAAAGATTTTGAATAAAAAATAAAAAGGATTTATATGACATACACATCCAGTAATGGCTATGTTATGGCCTAGATCATCTTGTCCTGTAGAGGGTTGTTGATACCCTAAGAAGCCCTTTGAAAATATGGAATAGAAATATCCTTAATTGACCCACAGTGGGGAAATTTGGGGGACCAGCAGCAAAGTGAAAGCAAATTTACACTAAGGTAAAAAACATAAAAAAAAATAATCATTAGGAATAAGAGACTGTCCAGTAGGAGAAAAATTTACAGCATAAGTTAAAAAAAATACTGTACAGTCAGATTAAATGAAATGTGCAATATGCGAAGTGATCCTTCATTCCAGTCTAAAATGTGATTCTTGGTTTTGCTTTGTTGACATTAAAACTTCTATGAAATTTTTCCTGCTGTGTGTCCTCAGAGCTGCTGACGTTATGGTGCTGAAGATCTTCTTCCCACAGTGCTGCAACCGGGCGGACAGCGGGCTGCTAGTGGGCCGCTGGATCTCCAGTCATGGCTCAGCTGTGGTTCTGGCAGTCATCCACTATCCGTTCATCCCGGGACAGGTGAAGCAGTACATCCAGCAGGTCGGTGCTACACTACGTTACTCCATTGTGGTCAAAAATAATAATACACCTTCAAACTTTTACTTAATTATACTTTCAGGAACTGATTTGCAACCTATGTTTGCTGACTTGGTGTTTCTACGCACAGTTGAGACCTTTTTATTGCAAATATGATTGATAAGGAACCAGTTAAGACTTGTTTAGTTGAATTAGCATTAGTCCTATCAGGGGTCAATTAACGAAGCCTCAGTAACTAATTTAATGAATTCTCTTCAGTATTTGTCTTATTTGATCACCTTGTATATATCATATCTGTATGCGCTGACTTACATTTTCAGCCCTCAGTACTTCGATTCTTCAAATCTTTCTGTATTCTTGATGTTTTTTACATCCATTTTTGTGTGATTGATTCAATGTTTTAATTTTAGAAAATAACTTAAAAATACTTTGTCTGAGTAAGTGAAAGTTAATTTTATTTTTCCATCAATTGCAGGAACCAGTAAAGGCTTTTAAACCTTTAAGGGTGCCTATTTACAGCGCCTTGCAAAAGTATTGAGTCATTTTTAAAGGTTACAACCACAAACTTTAGTGTGTTTTATTGTGATTTTTTTGTGATAGACCAGCACAAAGGAGAATGTAGTTGTAAAGTGAAAGAAAATAATTGATAGTTTTTAATATTTTTATAAATACAAATCTGCATGAGGCATGCTTTTATATTCAGTCCCTCAGAATCAATACTTTCAGACAACCTCAATGTCTTCAGGTTTGTCTCTACCGGCTTGGAACATCGAGACATCGCCCTCATTCTTCTTTACAAAACAGCTCAAGCTCAGACAAATCGGATGGAGAGTTTCCGTGAACATCAATTTTCAAGTCTTGGCTCCGATTCGAAATTAGATTTAGGTCTCTACTTTGACTAGGACATGGCTATGGTTTGATCTAGTCAGTTCCAAGTGTTTTGCTAACAGGTTTTCTTCCAGAACTGCTCTTTTTTTTAGCTCCACCCATCTACCCTGATCCCTGTCCCTGCTGAAGAAAAGCATCCCCACACCATGATGGAACCACCACCATGTACCACTGTGGGGTTGGTGTGTTCAGGGTGATATCCAGTTATAGTTTTCTACCACACATTGCATTCTGCATGCGGACCAAAGAGTTTCATTTTGGTCTCATCTGAGCACAGAAGCTTCTTGAACATGTTTGCTGTGTCTCCTACAAGGTTACACGGCAAACTGAAGACGGGACTTCTTTTAATGGCTTATGGAGTGCTAAACTCAGTTGTCCTGTCAAAAGCTTCTCCCACCACAGCTGTTGATCTCCAGAGTTAACATGGACCTCTTGGCTGCTTCTCCAAATATATGTTCTCCATGTCTTGGTCGGTCTGCAGCTGGTCCATACTCTTTCCATGTTCAGATGATGGATTTAGCAAAGCTCTGTGAGATGTTCAAAGCTCAAATCTAGCCCTGCTTTAAACTTCTCCACAACTTTCTGCCTGACCTTTCTGCTAAGTCCCTTGGTCTTCATGATGCCGTTGGTTCTCTAATGTTCTCTAACGAGGCCATAAACAGAACAGCTGTAGTAATGCACAGATTAAATCACAGACAAAATCAACATGTCTTGACTTGACTTCCTTCTGTTTTCTCCTCAAAGATCCAGGCTCAAAGCGGCGTGGAGCTGTCGGTTCTCGGCTCCTGGAGTTTACCCAAAGACGGGCAGGAGGGCATGGAGAGCTTCCTCAAGGACCTGAGCACCATCTTCCCCAAGGAACGCTGGCTCCAGATCAGCCGTCAGTTCGGAAAGACGGGGTTCATCTGCGAGGTGCTCAGCAGAGATCAGAGTGAGAACCTCTACCTGATGTTCACACCAAGCAGGAGCTCAGGACAGGATCTGCTTCTCATCTTTGATTAACATCATTAATATATTAGAAATAGACAGAAAACTCAAAGTTGATCAACTTCCTTCCTTCCTTCCTACCACTCACCAACCCAGCTTCCTTCCTTCCTTCCTTCCTACCACCCACCAACCCAGCTTCCTTCCTTCCTTCCTACCACTCACCAACCCAGCTTCCTTCCTTCCTTCCTTCCTACCACCCACCAACCCAGCTTCCTTCCTTCCTTCCTTCCTACCACCCACCAACCCAGCTTCCTTCCTTCCTTCCTACCACTCACCAACCCAGCTTCCTTCCTTCCTTCCTTCCTACCACTCACCAACCCAGCTTCCTTCCTTCCTTCCTTCCTACCACTCACCAACCCAGCTTCCTTCCTTCCTTCCTTCCTACCACCCACCAACCCAGCTTCCTTCCTTCCTTCCTACCACTCACCAACCCAGCTTCCTTCCTTCCTTCCTTCCTACCACCCACCAACCCAGCTTCCTTCCTTCCTTCCTACCACTCACCAACCCAGCTTCCTTCCTTCCTTCCTTCCTACCACTCACCAACCCAGCTTCCTTCCTTCCTTCCTTCCTACCACCCACCAACCCAGCTTCCTTCCTTCCTTCCTACCACCCACCAACCCAGCTTCCTTCCTTCCTTCCTTCCTACCACCCACCAACCCAGCTTCCTTCCTTCCTTCCTACCACCCACCAACCCAGCATCCTTCCTTACTTCCTTCCTTCCTAACACCCACCAACCCAGCTTCCTCCCTTCCTTCCTTCCTACCACCCACCAACCCAGCTTCCTTCCTTCCTACCACCCACCAACCCAGCTTCCTACCTTCCTTCCTTCCTTCCTACCACCCACCAACCCAGCTTCCTTCATTCCTTCCTTCCTACCACCCACCAACCCAGCTTCCTTCCTTCCTTCCTTCCTACCACCCACCAACCCAGCTTCCTCCCTTCCTTCCTTCCTACCACCCACCAACCCAGCTTCCTTCCTTCCTACCACCCACCAACCCAGCTTCCTACCTTCCTTCCTTCCTTCCTACCACCCACCAACCCAGCTTCCTTCCTTTCTTCCTTCCTACCACCCACCAACCCAGCTTCCTTCCTTCCTTCCTACCACTCACCAACCCAGCTTCCTTCCTTCCTTCCTTCCTACCACCCACCAACCCAGCTTTCTTCCTTCCTTCCTTCCTACCACCCACCAACCCAGCTTCCTTCCTTACTTCCTTCCTACCACCCACCAACCCAGCTTCCTTCCTTCCTTCCTACCACTCACCAACCCAGCTTCCTTCCTTCCTTCCTTCCTACCACCCACCAACCCAGCTTCCTTCCTTCCTTCCTACCACCCACCAACCCAGCTTCCTTCCTTACTTCCTTCCTTCCTACCACCCACCAACCCAGCATCCTTCCTTACTTCCTTCCTTCCTAACACCCACCAAACCAGCTTCCTCCCTTCCTTCCTTCCTACCACCCACCAACCCAGCTTCCTTCCTTCCTACCACCCACCAACCCAGCTTCCTACCTTCCTTCCTTCCTACCACCCACCAACCCAGCTTCCTTCCTTCCTTCCTACCACCCACCAACCCAGCTTCCTTCCTTCCTTCCTTCCTACCACCCACCAACCCAGCTTCCTACCTTCCTTCCTTCCTTCCTACCACCCACCAACCCAGCTTCCTTCCTTCCTTCCTTCCACCCACCAACCCAGCTTCCTTCCTTACTTTCTTCCTTCCTACCACCCACCAACCCAGCTTCCTTCCTTACTTCCTTCCTTCCTAACACCCACCAACCCAGCTTCCTACCTTCCTACCTTCCTTCCTACCACCCACCAACCCAGCTTCCTTCCTTCCTTCTTTCCTACCACCCACCAACCCAGCTTCCTTCCTTACTTCCTTCCTACCACCCACCAACCCAGCTTCCTTCCTTCCTTCCTTCCTACCACCCACCAACCCAGCTTCCTTCCTTCCTTCCTTCCTACCACCCACCAACCCAGCTTCCTTCCTTCCTTCCTTCCACCCACCAACCCAGTTTCCTTCCTTACTTCCTTCCTTCCTACCACCCACCAACCCAGCTTCCTTCCTTACTTCCTTCCTTCCTAACACCCACCAACCCAGCTTCCTACCTTCCTTCCTACCACCCACCAACCCAGCTTCCTTCCTTCCTTCCTTCCTACCACCCACCAACCCAGCTTCCTTCCTTCCTTCCTTCCACCCACCAACCCAGTTTCCTTCCTTACTTCCTTCCTTCCTACCACCCACCAACCCAGCTTCCTTCCTTACTTCCTTCCTTCCTAACACCCACCAACCCAGCTTCCTACCTTCCTTCCTACCACCCACCAACCCAGCTTCCTTCCTTACTTCCTTCCTTCCTACCACCCACCAACCCAGCTTCCTACCTTCCTTCCTTCCTTCCTACCACCCACCAACCCAACTTCCTTCCTTACTTCCTTCCTTCCTAACACCCACCAACCCAGCTTCCTCCCTTCCTTCCTACCACCCACCAACCCAGCTTCCTTTGTTCCTTCCTTCCTACCACCCACCAACCCAGCTTCCTTCCTTACTTCCTTCCTTCCTAACACCCACCAACCCAGCTTCCTTCCTTCCTTCCTACCACCCACCAACCCAGCTTCCTTCCTTCCTTCCTTCCTACCACCCACCAACCCAGCTTCCTACCTTCCTTCCTACCACCCACCAACCCAGCTTCCTTCCTTCCTTCCTTCCACCCACCAACCCAGCTTCCTTCCTTACTTCCTTCCTTCCTACCACCCACCAACCCAGCTTCCTTCCTTACTTCCTTCCTTCCTAACACCCACCAACCCAGCTTCCTACCTTCCTTCCTACCACCCACCAACCCGGCTTCCTTCCTTACTTCCTTCCTACCACCCACCAACCCAGCTTCCTTCCTTCCTTCCTTCCTACCACCCACCAACCCAGCTTCCTTCCTTCCTTCCTTCCTACCACCCACCAACCCAGCTTCCTTCCTTCCTTCCTTCCACCCACCAACCCAGCTTCCTTCCTTACTTCCTTCCTTCCTACCACCCACCAACCCAGCTTCCTTCCTTACTTCCTTCCTTCCTAAAACCCACCAACCCAGCTTCCTACCTTCCTTCCTACCACCCACCAACCCAGCTTCCTTCCTTCCTTCTTTCCTACCACCCACCAACCCAGCTTCCTTCCTTACTTCCTTCCTTCCTACCACCCACCAACCCAGCTTCCTACCTTCCTTCCTTCCTTCCTACCACCCACCAACCCAGCTTTCTTCCTTCCTTCCTTCCACCCACCAACCCAGCTTCCTTCCTTACTTCCTTCCTTCCTACCACCCACCAACCCAGCTTCCTTCCTTACTTCCTTCCTTCCTAACACCCACCAACCCAGCTTCCTACCTTCCTTCCTACCACCCACCAACCCAGCTTCCTTCCTTACTTCCTTCCTTCCTACCACCCACCAACCCAGCTTCCTACCTTCCTTCCTTCCTTCCTAACACCCACCAACCCAGCTTCCTCCCTTCCTTCCTACCACCCACCAACCCAGCTTCCTTTGTTCCTTCCTTCCTACCACCCACCAACCCAGCTTCCTTCCTTACTTCCTTCCTTCCTAACACCCACCAACCCAGCTTCCTTCCTTACTTCCTTCCTTCCTAACACCCACCAACCCAGCTTCCTACCTTCCTTCCTTCCTTCGTACCACCCACCAACCCAGCTTCCTTCCTTCCTACCTTCCTTCCTACCACCCACCAACCCAGCTTCCTTCCTTCCTTCTTTCCTACCACCCACCAACCCAGCTTCCTTCCTTACTTCATTCCTTCCTACCACCCACCAACCCAGCTTCCTTCCTTCCTTCCTTCCTACCACCCACCAACCCAGCTTCCTTCCTTCCTTCCTTCCTTCCTACCACCCACCAACCCAGCTTCCTTCCTTCCTTCCTTCCTTCCTACCACCCACCAACCCAGCTTCCTTCCTTCTTTCCTTCCTACCACCCACCAACCCAGCTTCCTTCCTTCCTTCCTACCACCCACCAACCCAGCTTCCTTCCTTCCTTCTTTCCTACCACCCACCAACCCAGCTTCCTTCCTTACTTCCTTCCTTCCTACCACCCACCAACCCAGCTTCCTACCTTCCTTCCTTCCTTCCTACCACCCACCAACCCAGCTTTCTTCCTTCCTTCCTTCCACCCACCAACCCAGCTTCCTTCCTTACTTCCTTCCTTCCTACCACCCACCAACCCAGCTTCCTTCCTTACTTCCTTCCTTCCTAACACCCACCAACCCAGCTTCCTACCTTCCTTCCTACCACCCACCAACCCAGCTTCCTTCCTTACTTCCTTCCTTCCTACCACCCACCAACCCAGCTTCCTACCTTCCTTCCTTCCTTCCTAACACCCACCAACCCAGCTTCCTCCCTTCCTTCCTACCACCCACCAACCCAGCTTCCTTTGTTCCTTCCTTCCTACCACCCACCAACCCAGCTTCCTTCCTTACTTCCTTCCTTCCTAACACCCACCAACCCAGCTTCCTTCCTTACTTCCTTCCTTCCTAACACCCACCAACCCAGCTTCCTACCTTCCTTCCTTCCTTCGTACCACCCACCAACCCAGCTTCCTTCCTTCCTACCTTCCTTCCTACCACCCACCAACCCAGCTTCCTTCCTTCCTTATTTCCTACCACCCACCAACCCAGCTTCCTTCCTTACTTCATTCCTTCCTACCACCCACCAACCCAGCTTCCTTCCTTCCTTCCTTCCTACCACCCACCAACCCAGCTTCCTTCCTTCCTTCCTTCCTACCACCCACCAACCCAGCTTCCTTCCTTCCTTCCTTCCTTCCTACCACCCACCAACCCAGCTTCCTTCCTTCCTTCCTTCCTTCCTACCACCCACCAACCCAGCTTCCTTCCTTCCTTCCTTCCTACCACCCACCAACCCAGCTTCCTTCCTTCCTTCCTTCCTTCCTACCACCCACCAACCCAGCTTCCTTCCTTCCTTCCTTCCTTCCTACCACCCACCAACCCAGCTTCCTTCCTTACTTCCTTCCTTCCTACCACTCACCAACCCAGCTTCCTTCCTTCCTTCCTTCCTACCACCCACCAACCCAGCTTCCTTCCTTCCTTCATTCCTGTATCATTTTTGCCAGGTTCCATCCAGTTCATGAGAAATTTGTAATTTATATTTTAAAATAGGTGAAAAGGACTGGAAAATAAAAATGAAATATGTGTAGGAACCCTGAGCTTTTTATGAATGGATGAACTCTTTGTTTCAAACACATGAACAACAAATGTCCACATGAAGAAAATGTGATAAAAATGAGAGTAATAATCAGATAAAACCCTCATATTCAGTTCAAGAAGGAGCAGGTAGAAGGCGATGCTTATTAAATTCTACCATCCAGTATCTATATTATGGATTTCAGTCTAGAATATCTAAATATCTTGTGCTTTAAGGTGTAAAACAAAAACAACATACAGTCATTAAGGATATTTATTGATAACTTGATCTTCAATTGAGCATTTAATAAAATCTACTATGTGTTTTATCCTTTAAAACAAGTTAAAATTATCTCTGATATTTCAAAACTTCTTGATCAGTCTGTGAACTCTTCTCCTTCAGTTTTCAGTAAGAATTCAGGTGAAAAAGTAGTTCCACAAAAAGAGAAGAAGAAGAGTGAAGAGGACGGTGGAGATGGAGAGCAGGAGGATGAAGAGAAGGTGATCTTCGTCCACTATGAGCAGAGGAAGGTGATGCTGTCACAGCTTCATCCCATCGAGATCCAAGACTCTGAGAGCAAATCCGAACCTCCGTCTGAGCTCAGACAGGTACCACGTGATGATTCTCTGTGGGTTCACTGCATCCAACAGACTTCCCTCTAATCTTGTTTCTGATGATCGAGGTTGTCTAGGCTTTCTGAAGGTCTTACAGAGTTTTTCTTTAGACTTTGGCTGCTTTATTACTGATTTTCAGCCAACTGCTAGGCCCTTTTCAGAGGAAGCTACTTTATGCTGACCTACAAGCCCTTTCAAACTTTTGCATACGTTCTGAACCCTTTCCCTCTTTACAACCACACGTATCATTTCAAAATAATGAAAACTTGAAAAGTGAGGCATGCATTTGTGTGGAGCCTACCCAACCGAGCCAGTACTTTGTAGAACCACCCCTTGGTGCCGATCCAGTTGCAGCTGTAACTGCTGCTGGCTTTTTTCTCTGCCAGCTCTGAACCTTTAGAGCAGGGGGCTCCAACCTTTGCAAGCCAAAGAGCCATTTTTGTCCTCGTTCCTACAAAACCCACAAATTTAGCATATTATGTTCTGCAAATGCCTTCAAAGTATAAATTTGTTTTAAGGTTAAATTAAACCACTGTTTAGTTGTATTTTCAGTTTTTAGAACAGTTAAGTGCCTGAATGGAACTGAGTATAAAAGCTCAGATTCAACCTAACAACAAAAACAAATGATAAAACAAAACAGTAACACACATTTTATTATTAGTGTCTTTCTCCTGGTAAATTCTAAGCAGATATTGACCAAATACATGGAATACCTAATAAAAGTAGACTTTCTAATATGTTTAAAGACACTGTCGACTTCATGTGATTGTCTCAGGTCCTCTGCAGCCTCTAACAAGTTCTCCAGGATTGTTCTGAATTTAGCTCCATCCATCTTCTCATCAACTTTGACCAGCTTCCCTGTCCCTGGTGAAGAAAACCATCCCCACAGCATGATGCTGCCACCACCATGTCTCACCATATATAGCATTTTTTATGTAGACCAAAATGCTCAGATCTTCTTCCACACATTCCTTGAAACCTGCCTGTTGGTTCAGGTGGACCGCCATGTCTTAGTTGGTTCACAGTTTAGCAAAACTCACTCAGGTGGACTCTATTAACTAATTATGTGAGTTCTGAAAGCACTGTATTATGTGTCAAAGTAAAGGGGTCAGAATACAGAATCATGTATCACTTTCCTTCAATTTCACAGTGATCCACAACTTTGTGTTGGTTTTTCACATTAAATAGTAGTAAAAAAAAACTTTAAAGGGTATAAATACTTTTGCGAGGCGCTGTATGAATCATTCAGGGAACTTTAGCTCCCAGAAAGGTCAGTATGAGGGTACAAGGGTTTGTTTTTATTCACTAACACCGTTCCTCCTCCACCTTCTCCTCGCTGTGCAGATGTTCGGGACGGTGGCCTCCAGCCAGCCGCTTTTCTTCCTGGACAAGTATGACGACGGGCCACTGAAGTCGACCCACTGGCAGTCCGAAGGGCGAGAGGCCAGCATCATCGTGGAGCTGTTCAAACAGGCCTCAGTGCCGCTGTGTGTCCTCATCAGCTGGCTGCTTTCTTTGTGGACATGGATCTGCAACATCCGGTGAGAAGAACAAGACAGAGCTCAAACATTTAAATAAAAATGCAGTGATGTGATTGTTCTGTGAAAATGGCTGAAAATGCAATCTAAAACTGTCAGATTTCCATGTTTTTTCAGCCAGAAAACTAAAGAACAAGTTAGGAATGGGCTGGTTTCTGGCATCAAGGTACAGAAAGTTTAAAAAAAGTTGCAGATTGAAAATGGGTAAAATTCTCCATCATATTTTTCCTACGGTTCAAATCCTTTAAATGAGATGCCAGAAAAAGCTTCTCCAGGTGTATAGATTACGCTCCCCCACCTGTTCCTGCACACTGCCAATCAGCTGGCATTAAGAAGGCTATTATACTATGAAAATGATGGCTACAGTTTTCAGCGTTATGAGTGGCATGCTTAAAAAGCAGCTCTCCATGAGCAGATAGCCCCACTAATTAACCAGCTAACACAGGGTTCCTGCAATCTTCAGATGTCTCGGTGTTCAGCCTGAAAAAGTCACAATTTTGTCTGGATTTTCCATTTTCTAAGCCTTAAAGTACATCCTAGTTGCATGTTACCTTTCTGCTCCTGAAGGAGGCTTAATGTAGTTTATCTGCGAATTAAAATCAAAACGTTTTCAACATCTCATTCTTCTTAGGAGGATCCATATTAGATGAGAGATGGCTTGAAAACAGGGATTTTTTATAAAAACATAATTAACTTGACTAAGTTGTATTAAACTAGCTTAAATGACCATATATGGTAAGTGTCATGTAAGTCAGTTATTAGTATAACTGTAATTATCAGCATATTGTGTTAATTTAGCAGCTGCAGCAACAATTATTGCTTTTCAGTTTTAACTAAAAACAATCAGATCATCTCGTTCATTTTGTTTTGTACTCGTACTCGTCGTCTTCCGCTTATCCGGGACCGGGTCGCAGGGGCAGCAGACTCAGCAGAGACGCCCAGACGTCCCTCTTCCCAGACACCTCCTCCAGCTCCTCCAGGGGGAGCCCAAGGCGTTCCCAGGCCAGCCGAGAGACATAGACCCTCTAGCGTGTCCTGGGCCGTCCCCTGGACCTCCTCCCGGTGGTACGTGCCTGGAACACCTCCCGAAGAAGGCGTCCAGGAGGCATCCGGTATAGATGCCTGAGCCACCTCAACTGGCTCCTCTCGATGTGGAGGAGCAGCGGCTCTACTCCGAGCCCCTCCCGGATGACTGAGCTCCTCACCCTATCTCTAAGGGAGTGCCCGGCCACCCTACGGAGGAAGCTCATTTCAGTCGCTTGTATCCGGGATCTCGTTCTTTCGGTCATGACCCAAAGTTCATGGCCATAGGTGAGGGTAGGAACGTAGACCGACCGGTAAATCAAGAGTAAATCGATATTCAAGGTTATCATACTGGTCCATGTCTATTATCATTTTTCTTTTGAATAAAAAGGTTCTAATGAATTCAGTTATTTAAAAATATATTACATTTTATTAACAGAAATAATTGTTTAATAAGTTAAACAAATCTTGTTTGGCTGTTTTTGAGCTTTTTTATCTCTTTTATCTCCTGGTCAGTTGGTACATAAATATAAACTAAAATTAATAAACTCATTGAATATTAAAAATGGGATTTCTCTCATCATTTGCAG